>NC_141890.1:35387764-35696207 GCF_030686135.1 Camelina sativa
TACAGTATCCTTTGCTGTTTCCAAGAGGAGAAGATGGCTACAGACTTGGTATTAAGAAGACAAAGATAACAAGAGGAAGGAAATCAAAGAAACAGCCAAAGAAAAAAAATTAAAATAAAAAAACTCAGAAGGATGTAAGTATGAGGTAGTGGTTTGCGTATAGGCTTCAAGAAAGGAAATTTTAGAAGCACACCCTTCTAAGATCAAAGCGTTTACTACAACAGTTTATTGTTGATGCCTATACGATGATAGAAACAAATAGGCTAAGGTATTTTAAAAAAAACCAAAAGAAACTTCGAAGAACATACAAGGAAGATTTGAGGAAAGCAGCAGAAGCTGGAGACAACAATCTAAACAATCAAGGAGACTCTTTCATTCTACCCGCTTCTTTTACTGGAGGACCAAGGTATATGAGGCAGAGCTACCTTGATGCAATGGCTACATATAAGAAGTTTGGGTTTCCAGACCTCTTTATTACATTCACATGCAATCCTAAGTGGCCTGAAATTGTAAGATTTGTGAATGAGAGAAAGCTAAAGGCTGAAGATAGGCCAGACACCATTTGCAAAATATTCAAGATCAAGCTTGAGAATCTAATGGATGACATCACAAGAAAACATATTTTTGGGAAAACAGTTTCAGGTTTAAATTCTTTAACTTTTTCATTTTTAATTAAACAATTACACTTTCTTTTATAACATTACATATTAATATATAACATTTATATTATTGTGCAGCTATGTACACAGTAGAGTTTCAAAAAAGGGGTCTTCCGCATGCTCATATTATAATGTGGATGGATCCCAAATGTAAGTTCCTTACTGCAGACGAAATTGACAAGTTGATTTGTGCTGAAATTCCAGACAAGGAAACAGATCCAGAACTCTACAATATAATAACAGAATGTATGATTCATGGTCCATGTGGTGCTGCTTACCCATCATCTCCTTGCATGGAAGAAGGTAGCTGTTCAAAATTTTACCCAAAACAGAGTGTTAAAACCAGCAACATTGACAAGGAAGGTTACCCGGTTTATAGAAGAAGAAATGATGGGCGTTGTATCGAGAAGAGTGGTTTCAAATGTGATAACCGATATGTTGTCCCTTACAATCGGTTTTTGTTGCTTAAATATCATGCTCATATAAATGTGGAGTGGTGCAACCAAACAGGTTCAGTGAAGTACTTATTTAAGTATGTTCACAAAGGTAATGATCGAGTAGGTGTCATTGTTGAACCTCATAAAAAAAAGGAACTCAAGAAGATCAGATGAATCTTCAAAATGAGAATACGCCAGCATCAAAAGACGAAATACAAGATTACTTCGATGACAGGTAAATAAATTGTATTCCTTCGTTCAAATTTTGTTTATATAATTCATTCTAAATCAGCTTCTTTCCCTGTTTTGAAGATATGTATCTGCGTGTGAGGTTGTGTGGAGGATTTTAGCTTATCCAATACATTATAGGCAAACCGCTGTTGTCCCACTCACTTTCCATCAGGAAGGCAAACATCCTATTTATTTTCGGGAAGGTGAGTCTGCACATGATGTCATGGATCGTGACACTCTTGATGAATCTCAGTTTCTTGCTTTATTTGAACTTAATAAGCGTGATGAAGAAGCTAGAAACTTATTATACGAAGAAATACAAAGCAAGTTTATATGGGATGGGAAGGAGAAAGTTTTTTTCAGAAGAAAAACAAGAGCATTTGCTATGGGGAGAATTAACTACGTTCCTCCAATGATAGACGATGCATATCATTTGAGTGATCCTTCTCAATTCAGTCAGAGGTCCTACCAGTTTTGATCATATGAAAACAGTGAATGGTGTTATACACAAATCGTATCGTGAAGCATGTTACGCTCTTGGATTTTTAGATGATGACAAAGAATATATTGAAGGTATCAAAGAAGCACACTTCATGTGTTCTGCAAAGTTCGTTCGTAAAATGTTTGTCAGGATGCTTCTCTCCGTCGTGCTAAATGCTCCTCATATTGTGTGGGAATAAACTTGGACTATGTTATCTGAGGACATATTAAGGCGTAAAAGAGAAGAATTAAAACGACCAGGTTCATTACATTTTCTATCTTTTTAAGATACATTTTTTTAAAAAATGATGTTAGCTGTAGTATATAAATTAACAAATCTTATTTTATAGAGCTTACATTGAGTGATGAAGAAAGGAAAATATTTTGTCTACAAGAGATAAACAAACAGTTGAAAAGAAATGATTCTTCACTTAAGTCTTTTAAGACTCTGCACCAGCTACAGAATGAGAATATTCCTGTCTTAAACCAATTAATAGCTGATGAGCGGAGATTCATCAATCAAGCTGATTTTAAAAAGAATCATCTGGAGTGGTTAAATATGCTTACTGAAGAGCAGAAGAAGATATATGATGAGATCATAGACTCTGTTTTCAAAGATAAAGGTGGAGTATTTTTCTTATATAGTTTTGGTGGAACTGGTAAAACATTCATTTGGAAAGTTTTATCTGCATCTGTCAGGATCAGGGGCGAAATAGTGTTAAATACTGCATCTAGCGGGATAGCCTCTCTTTTGTTAGAAGGTGGCAGAACAGCTCATTCAAGGTTTGACGTTCCTCTTGAAGTTCATGATACTTCTATGTGCAGAATGTCAAGGTCTTCTGATTTAGGTGAATTAGTCCAAGAAGCCAAGTTGATAATTTGGGACGAAGCTCCAATGATGAGTAAATACTGCTTTGAGACTTTAGATAGAAGTTTGAAAGATATAATGCGCGATCCAGAAGATAAAACTTTTGGGGGAAATGTTATTTTTGGTGGTGATTTCCGTCAGATACTTCCTGTTATTGTTGGTGCTGGTCGAGAACAAATAGTTAACTCATCGCTGAACTCATCTTACCTTTGGAATCAGTGTAAAGTCTTAAGGCTAACAAGAAATATGAGGTTGCTGCAAAAGATTACTCCAAATGAAGCCAGGGAGATTGAAGAGTTCTCGAAATGGATTCTTGATGTTGGAGAAGGAAGACTTAATGAGCCAAATGATGGAGTTGTTGATATTGACATCCCAGAAGAATTGCTTATCATATAAGTAAACTCTCCAATTGAATCGATCATTAATGCAGTGTATGGTAATTTGTTACATACTCCCAAGGATTCCAGTTATTTTCAAAGCAAAGCTATTTTGTGTCCTACAAATGATGATGTCAACACTATAAACGACCACATGATTTCCATTTTAGAAGGTTAGTAAGAGTTTACTCAAAATATTCTCTATTTACTATATAATATATGACGTTTCTGGATTTTGTCTATTACAATTAATCATAGTTTTGTTTCAATCGTTGATTTTTTAACAGGTGAGGAAAGGGTTTACTTAAGCTCAGATAGTATTGATCATGCAGATAAAAGGAATAAAGACAATCCTGCTTATAATCCGGATTTCCTAAAACCCAGTTAGGATTCCAGGAGTGTCAAACCATGCTCTTCGTTTGAAAATCGGTTGTCCAGTAATGTTGTTACGAAATATTGATGCTCATGGAGGTCTAATGAATGGAACAAGACTACAAATTACACAAATGGCTGATCATGTTATACAAGCAAGAATCATCACGGGTACGAGAGTTGGTAAAATTGTTCTTTTACCAAGGATGGTATTAATACCATCAGATACCCGTTTGCCTTTCAAAATGAGACGTAGACAATTTCCGATAAACGTTGCTTTTGCAATGACTATCAACAAAAGTCACGGTCAGTCTCTCTCAACTATACTTGCCTAGACCGGTTTCACTCATGGTCAGCTATATGTAGCCATGTCCCGTGTAAGCAGTAAATCAGGATTGAAAATTCTCATTACTGACCCAAAAGGAAAATCTGAAAAAAAAACAAGGAATGTCGTCTTCAAAGAGGTTTTCCAAAATATTTGATCCACAAAATTGCATAACTTCGTAAGACTTTGTTTTTACTCTGTTTCCATTCTTTTAAATAAAATAGTTTTGTTCTTCGTTTAAATTATTTGATCATATTTTATTTTTTTTTGGTTTTGCAGGTTTTCTTATTTAATTTCACCTATCAAATAAATTTCTAAATTCCTACTTTTGTTTATGTACTCCACAAATTACTTTTTTCATGCTTATAGACATATTTAGTTTCGTTTATTTAATTTTATTCACATATTTTTATCTTTCATATTCTACTACTATATTTTAGGAATTATTTAACAATGTATAAATTATATATGATATCAGAGAACTTCAATAAATAGGCACATTCATTATATTCGTTATAAATTTGGTTTAATCTAATTGTCCAAACTTTAAAATTTACAATTTTTAAAAAATAATTACAAATTTTTAATAACATAAATTTAAGATTACAGACACTACAGGAGAATACAATACCAAGGTTATTAGATACCCGGGAGGAGAGGAGATACCCGGGAGGAGAAGATAGAGGCCAGAGTTAATTATATAAGAATGGAAAGGGGTCTATGTCAATGTCAATATCATGATAACTAAAATCAAATGTCAAAAAGAAGTAAACACTAATCTGATGACTTGTTGAAAACTGCAAATTAATCTGAAATTTACTAAAACTTTGTATTAGTAATTTCAAGTTATAATAAACATTTTGGTCCGTGCTATAGCACGGGTTACTACCTAGTTATTGCGTATACAAAAAAACTGTTTGTATATATAATAAACAGAAAGTGAAAAGGAAAAAAAACTAATTATGCAATTCTTGAAAGCTTCAAATTTATCTCCAAAGGACACGGACAAATTGTTGCAAGAAACCAGCTCCCAAAATCACGTATTTAAAGGATAGACATGAAAAAAAAAAGAATATCTCTAAGCAAAAGGAAAAAAATGGGAGTACTCGAAAACCTATGGGACGACGTTGTGGCTGGTCCTCGACCTGAAGCCGGTGGCCGTGGCCATCTCCGGCGAATCTCCACCGGCTTAACTAGCTTGAACAATACCACAGGTGAACCAAAATATTTAAGTAACATTAACATCTTGTCATCTTCTCATCAGGCCGGAACTAGTAGAAAAAGATGAATATATTAGGATACTGAAACCTAAAGGGATAACTTTCTTTCACTAATTTCTTCTTGAAAATACGTTGATGAGATAAATTAATAAAAATCTATTTTATGTTCTTCTAATTATACAACCCTTTAAATCTATATTGTTCTCTAAACGGAATGCTACATGTGTGGGTGTTTAGAAGGAATGTCGGTGGCTGGATCGGTATCTCTACCGGCGAGTCCATCTACTCCGGTGACACCAGGATCTGGTCGGAAAGTGGATGTGTGGAGGAGTGTGTTTCATCCGGCAAGTAATGTGACCACAAGGGAGATTGGTGCTAATGTCTTTGACAAACCCTCTCATCCTAATTCTCCCACAGTTTATGACTGGTATATGATTATATAAACTTTATATACTTGGATCTCAGAGATTTAAAATTCATATTAACTTTGTAGAGATACATTATTATTATTATGTGAATTTCAAAGTTGGTTTTAAGGGTTTACAAAAATTATAGTTTTATAGTTGTTGCTTGCTGCATGACAGGATGTACAGCGACGAGACCAGAAGCAAGCACCGTTGAAGCGTACCGTTATGGCGTTATCAACGAACCGTCAAATTAATAAATCAAGAGTTCATAAAAATGAAGTCGTCAGTTTTGAAAATTCAAGATGATTAATAAACCAATGGAGTATGCCGTATAATGAATAATTTAAATAAATTTAAGGCACTTGAGTTTCTCAGTTGCTTTTTATCTCTTTTTTATTTCTCAACATAAAAAGTCTACTAATCAAAACGCAAAATGTCAACGTAATTAAGAGTTGAGTAGCAATGTAGCATACAAAAAGAAAATATGCAAATATCTACTTAGAGCAAAAACAATAACCAAATGTGAAAGGCGAGGTCGCTGACACCAATTTACGCAATGGAGTATCCCCAAAACCCATATTTCTTTTGGCATCAAAAAGTTAAAAAATTTACTCATTCCATGATAAAAACAATGTGTGTTCGACCCACCAGCTTTTCAACCTTTAGTTGACATTTCTAGAATCCTAAACTGCTAGACATAACTAAATTGTCTAAATATCTATGACTATAAGAGTAGTTAGGTGACATGACAATAATTAATGTCACAAGCAATTAATAGATTGTGATATTTTTAAACATATTTGGATAATTTTACCTTTAGTTTAGTTGTCTCAACTCTCAATTAAGAAAGCCTTTTTTTTTGTCATGTGTTCTTTTTTTATGTAGAAATCTAAAATTTAAGATAGAGTTTAGAATTTAGGGTTTGGAATAATGGGTTAGTTTTTTGTTAGAGCATTATATATATGACTAATGAAAATTACACAGTCACAACTTACAAACATATGATAAAATTTCACTATTGAGGTAAAAGTTTAATAAATAATCAAATAATCACTATTTTGCTATAAAAGTTTAATAAATGATAAAATTAGAACTAAAAAAAATAATGTTGTTTTATCTTCATTTACTAAAAGGGTAATACTTTGTTTTTGTCTTGTTAAATTAAAATATCACCATATCTGGTCATCTATTGAATTGACTTTACAATGCAACTAATTTTATATATTTAATATTACTATATAAATACTGAAACCAATTAATTTGGATCAAGAAAAATTAAATAAAAAAGAAAAGTATTTTAACTCATTTTTTCATAGAAGAAGATTTAAACTTAACTTATCCAAAAATAATTATATATATGAAAGTTGGCTAACTCTCTCTATATAAGTGTCATATCATCATTCCAACATCTACCACATGTCCATAATTAATATTAATTTTGAAACATATAGTCTTTTTTTGTCTTTCATTCTAAAGGTTAATGATTCATTCATCATTGTCAATATTTAATTGTAAAAATCATCATTAACAAAAATTGAACTTTTTCATCTTATATAGAGATGTTGTGAGGAAGGAGAAAGATTGGGCCCTAAAGGAGAAAATCACACACGATTGATGCAGATATTCAAAAAAATCAAATAAAATCAACATTGCTCAGTAAGCTAATTTTGTGGTAAATTACTTTGTTTATGAGTAATAAGCTAATTTTGTGGCAAATTACTTTGTTCATGAGCTTTGTTTTATTAAAAGTTTCTGTCTCTAGAAGATCTAATAAAACTTCTCTCTTTTCAGCGAAACAAGGTTATAAACGAATTTTATGATATGTATTTTGTGTGAGTGATATTGCGGAAAAAATTGCTAACTAGAAAAATATTTCAATATAAAAAGTAGTTGTTTATATGTTAATTTCAATTGCATTAGTGAATAATAAGAAAACTAGAAATTACAGTGATTAAATCATCAAAACATTGACATTTAAAATCATAAAAGAACAAAAATAGAAGAAAAGAAATCCTCATAGTAATAATAATAAGTGATAGAGAAGAGAATCTCTCTCTCTCCGTTGACGTAGGCGCCTGTGTTAGCTGTGTTTTGCATATGTATAAATTAATGTATGTATACATTGTTTAGATACACATCTCTCTCTCTTTACACATCTCTCTCTCTCTCTCAATGCAGTGTTTCTTTGGTCAAATGATACCAATCTGAAAGCAAAGAAAAATAAATAATCCAATTTGCTTTTTATATTTTCTTGCGTACACCTCTCTCTCTTCCCCATAAAAGTCATCACTTGCTCTTGAATTGTCTCTCCCCCAAAAAGGTCACAAAAGTCATCACTTGCTCTTGATTTGAGTTCCCCCTTTCATGGGTTTTGCTTTCATTTCTGTCTGTTAAAGTCTTTGCAAATTTGGAGTTTTTTTTTACATCAAGTTCGTTGTTTTCTTTGCTGGGCAATTGAAAGGTGTTGTCTTTGTTTGCTATATGAAGAAGGAACTAGGGTTCTTCTACAGTGTATGAATTTGGATTCTTGAGCTTGTGGCTTCTGCGTAATCGGGTTCAATCTTCTCTCTTGATTGAGTTTGAATTTGACATCAAAGTTTTGTTTTTTTTTTTTTTTGCTTTGTGTGTTCAGGGATGGTGAAATTGAGTCTCGTTGAGCCGTTGAAGTTGTTGTCTTTGTTATGGATGATGAATTAGGGATTTAGATTCTGAGCTGTTCTTGTTGTTTGTTGTTTGTTGTTGATACCTTTTCTCCATCATGGGTTGCATAATCTCTAAGAAGAAGTCTCCAAAGAAGAATCCACCATGGAAAGAGCCATTAGAGAAGCGTTCTTCCAGGATCACTTCATCTAGGATTGATGATTCTAGCCAGACTAAAGAGGAGCAAGATCGGTTGAATAAAGTTAGGTTGATTGAATCTGAGAAGTTTAGTTCAAGTAGGTTTTCTGAGAAACAGCATCTGGAGATTTCTGAGATTGGTGATACTGATGAAGATGAAGATGATGATCATCATCCTCCTACTGAGGAATTGAAGAGAGAGCCTAGTGTTGTGATTCGTCCCTGTGTTGAAACTGTTTCAAAAGAGGCTGAATTGGCTGCAGGATGGCCAGCTTGGTTAGTCTCTGTGGCTGGTGAGGCACTTGTGAATTGGACTCCACGACGTGCAAGTACCTTTGAGAAACTGGAGAAAGTAAGTTGTTGTTTCTTTTTTTTGCCTTTTCGATCTGTTCTGTTTTGATAAAATGAACTTGTTTCATGAATGTCTTGCTTCAATGCTTCTTGTGTGAACGCAGATTGGACAAGGTACATATAGCAGTGTATACAAGGCTCGTGATCTTCTTAATAACAAGATTGTTGCGCTTAAAAGAGTTCGGTTTGATCTTAGCGATTTAGAGAGTGTTAAGTTTATGGCGAGAGAGATCATTGTTATGCGAAGGCTTGATCATCCTAATGTACTTAAGTTAGAAGGCTTGATCACTGCCTCTGTTTCATCTTCGCTTTACTTAGTTTTCGAGTATATGGATCATGATCTCGTCGGACTTGCTTCCATACCCGGTATCAAGTTTTCAGAGCCTCAGGTTTACTACCCCTTTACTATGCTTTGCGTACTCTTTTTCTCAGTATATCAATCAACATGTGTAGACGTCAATCAAACTTGTTCTTCTGCTGCCTAGGTTAAATGTTATATGCAACAACTTCTAAGCGGGCTTCATCATTGTCACAGTCGTGGTGTTCTGCATCGTGATATCAAGGGCTCAAATCTACTGATTGACAGTAATGGAGTCTTGAAGATTGCAGATTTCGGGTTAGCAACGTTTTTTGACCCACAAAACTGCGTTCCATTGACAAGCCGTGTTGTGACTCTTTGGTATCGACCCCCAGAGCTTCTGCTTGGAGCTTGTCATTATGGTGTTGGGGTTGATTTGTGGAGCACAGGCTGTATCTTAGGTGAATTATATTCCGGGAAACCGATCCTGGCAGGGAAAACAGAGGTACATACACTCTTTAAAACATCTAGAACTCACCTTCTAGTAAGCTTGAACTCGACTTATGATTTAATCTTTTCTAGGTAGAGCAACTGCATAAAATCTTCAAACTATGTGGTTCACCAACAGAAGATTACTGGAGGAAACTGAAGCTACCACCTTCAGCTGCGTTTAGACCCGCACTTCCATATGGAAGACGTGTAGCAGAGATGTTTAAGGACTTGCCTATAAATGTTCTTTCGCTTTTGGATGCTTTGCTTTCCATAGATCCTGATAAGAGAGGCTCTGCAGCTAGAGCTCTTGAGAGTGAGGTGCGTGTGTTAATTTATGGTTGATGTTATTTTGATTTTGTGATCAATGATCATTCATGCATTTTAAGTTTTTGTGGAGCAGTACTTCAGAACAGAGCCCTTTGCTTGTGATCCATCTTTTCTACCAAAATATCCACCAAGCAAAGAGATTGATGCTAAACTCCGGGATGAAGCGAAAAGGCAAAGACCCACACAGGAGAAGCATGAAAGACAAGACTCTCAGACAAGACGATCACACGAAAGAAAACTTATCCCACCGGTAAAAGCTAATAATCCATCACTTTCAGCAGCTGTGGAGGTAACAGAAATGCTCGATCTGCTATGGTTCGGTGTTGCCTCTGATCCATCAGAATCTTTAACTTAACAAAAACTTGTTGGCCAATACAGAATCCATATCTAAGAAGCTGTGTACCGGGTAACTCGCAAAGACAAATGCAGATTACAAATGACATGGCTTCCAACAATCAAACGAGTGGAAGAATTGCTCACTCGGGTCCGATGATGAAAACTCGGAATCTCAGTCGGTTAACCAAGGACCATGCAGGCCCTAGAATACCGTCATACAGAGGTAACTCAGTAGGACAAGGCGGTTATGCTGGCTCAGATAAACAAATCATGGATCAGGAGAGGAAGGAAATGAGAGCTTTCAACAGAGCTGACACCATGGATAATAGTAAGAGGCAAACCAAAATCCCAAATGACCCTTCTTGGGTAAGTGATCTCACGAGATTCTTTTTTTTTTCTCATTCCACAGTCTTTTGTCTTTCATTTACATTGTCCTTTATATCTGTCTTTATTCAGTATGATTCTGGGGATAACAAGATGTACATGTCCGGTCCATTACTGGCTCAGCCAAGTAAAGTGGATCAGATGCTGGAAGAACACGACCGGCAACTCCAGGAATTCACCAGACAGAAAGCAAAACAGTCGAGAAACTAAATCATGTGTGTCTGCTTATATATTGCTGGGAATCATAAACAGAGGAACCATTCAAGTCTTGTTGTATCGTATCAAGAAGAGTCATTATCTGGTTCGTGAATTTTTGGGAAAAATTGTTTGTAATATAGAGATTAAAAGATTGTTTGGCTTATAAAAAAAAAGAAGCTCAGCTCTGTGATTATAGATTATTGTGTATTATAACATTTATACAGACTCAACAATGAGTTTGGTCTTTGTGTACATAAATGTATGTACACTTCTTCATATATTACAGAGATGTGTATATTACATAGTCATACACTCCTTTTTTTGATATGCAGTTCTTGCCTATGATTTTATTACAAAACTTTTCATTACTCAGATTCAATATGTTTTAAGGGTAAAAAAACATCTTCAAGTTATTAAAACAGGTTGATAAAAAGATTTGGAAGATAACATCATATGGAGAATCAGATTAACTAATCTTTCTCACACACAGTAAAACTGTGTCAGAAGGTGTCCTAAGATATTTACTGATTATTATCATCATATTTCTCCAAGATGTTATCTTTCACGGATTTGATTACTCTAATAAAGAAAAAACTGAATTTGAAGTAGTAACCAAAAATCCAAAAATCAAATGATATGAAAACTGTTTTTGTATTAAAAAGGATGAAGAATCAGAAAGAACGTAGCGAGTTGAAACTTTTTATCGATCAATTGAATCTATAAGAATCATCACACATAAATCGACAACTTTCATCATATTCTCCAGCCCAAATTAATTTTTTAAAAACAGTAGTGAAACTGAACAAGGCGGAAGAAGAACATTGAAACTAGAAGAAGAAGAAGAAGAAGAAGAAGAATGATTATAGAAGTGGCGGAAGATGAGATATTTATAAGAGATTGAGAAGAAACCCTAAAAGTGATCAGTTTGACTAAAAAAAAAAGACACAAATTCTTAAATTCTGTTTGGACACAAGTACAATTACAGTTCGGACTGATTTGGTTACAAAAAGTAAAAAGTAATCAGTCAACAAAAAAACGACTCTTTAGTTGGGCCTCATTGCTTAAACAACGTTGCGGCCCATTAATGGAACAACGTTTATATTCTGAATAAAGAGTAAGGTTATCAAACAGCCGTCTTAGCTCAGTGGTAGAGCGCGTGGCTTTTAACCACGTGGCCGTGGGTTCGATCCCCACAGACGGCGTAGCTCATTAATTCTTTTTAAATAGTACTACACAATTTCCTTTTTTAATCATTCCACAACAAATGGGCTATGGCAAGTGGGTTTAGTTAAAAGTTTATTATAAGCGGTTAAATTATCCTTTGACGCCCCCACTATTATCGGTCAAATTAAAATTTAACCCATCATATTTTATTTCGATCACTTAGCACCCTAATTGTTCCCAAAAAAATATATGTAAGATTATTAAAAGAAAGTGTAAATTGGAAAATCATTACTATTTGATTTTTGCAAATAAACAGAAACTATTTAATCAGAGTAAAAAAAAAAAATACAAAATCTTTCAGTCCATATGATATATATATTCCAAAAAGAAATAAAAAGGACATTTGTTTGGTGTGTTGAGTTTTAAAATCCGATTAAATAAGATAATTAGGATAATTTGGGGAAAAAATTAACATAATTAAGAAAAATAAAAAAGGGGCTAAAAATTCTCACTTTTTGCTTCGTTCTATATCGGCACCGAACCATAAACCAAACGAAAGCAAAAGAAGAAGAAGAAGAAGAAGAAGAAGAAGAAGAAGAAGAGAGGAGAGAGAGATACGTAGTGAGAGAGAAAGGTTGAACCTTTTTTGGCGTTTCTGTTGAAGAAGATCTTCACTGTGTGTGTGCGTCCCTTTACAATGCCTGTGAGTAATAATAGCTTCCCGTCCTCTGAGATTCCCGATGAGGGAGACCAACGAAGCGACCGATTTAACCCGGAAGCGAAACAGAAGAGAAGAAGGGTGATGTGAATAAAGACGAAGAAGAAGTGAAACGCCACGAAGCAGAGGAGGAAGAAGTGAAACCCAACGAAGAAGATAAGGAAGATGATGATGGTGATGACGACGATGCTGAGAAGGAAGAGGTAGAAGAAGAAGAGGTAGAAGAAGAGGAAGAAGACGAGGAAGAGGAAGAAGAAGACGAAGAAGGTAAAGGATGCGTACCTTTTTCTGGTTGTGTCTACTCTCGTGGAAACGTAAATCACGCTTAAACGTGGGAGTGTGTGTGTGTGTGCTCACGATTTTGGTTTCTCTTGTTTGTTTCAGATTCTAAGGAAACAAGTCCATCTTCTATTCCAGGAGGAGACCAATCAGGGTATGATTTTTTTACATTTCTCTGTCTTTCTTCTCTTCTCCACTCTCTTGTCCAGATGTGTGTTTTTGCTTTGATGGGTTCGTTTCTCCATTTCAGTTTCTTGGTTTTACCAAACAGTTCTATTCAATTACATGTTAAAAACTCATCTGCTTGATTTACCAATCTGATGATTCTTCGTTCTTAGCACTTGCATGTTGTGGTTCCTGTCGTATTTGCAGCTCTTGTGGTTATATAAATGTAAAGTTTCTAGCTTTGGTTTATTATAGTGACCATTGTAAAGGTTGATCTTAAGAATGATTCAACTTAACCTCTTTTAGTGTATAGCAATCTCGAAGATCCTGCTATAGTTCTCTAATAAAGAAGCTGTGATGGATCTTTCTTGTTTAACTGAGTCTGGAATTTCATTTTATGCAGATATATGGAAATCGATCTCGGAGAAATCCGTAAAGACGTGCAGTGTCCAATATGCCTAGGTACTTAATAATTTTTGTCCTGTATATTTCCAATTCAATCTTACAGCATCCATGCCTAGTTGGGAACGAAACTTAGAGCCGTTACTTTCTTTAGTCGGCATGAAATTCTTGCGGCTTTTTGATATCGTATTCTTGTAGATAACTTGCAGAGAATATGCTTAAACTTGTCTCATTTGAGGGAAACTTCTTTGCCTAGCTTTCTCATTATTTTACTGCTGCAAGTCCTTCACAAAATGAAGAAGTTCCATTAATACAGTATGCTACATTTGGCTGATATTGCTATCCTGTCTCCAGGAATCATAAGGAAGACAAGGACTGTGATGGAATGCCTTCACCGATTCTGTCAGGAATGTATTGATAAGTCAATGAGATTGGGGTATGGCTTCTCAGTTTTATGCCACTTTACAGTTACATGTTCATCATTCTTTCGGGAGCTATAAGTATTGGCTTTCTAAAGCTTTGTTCTGAGTTTCTCTATTAACTGAAATTGCTATTGCAGGAACAATGAATGTCCTGCTTGCAGGAAACATTGTGCAAGCCGGCGTTCTCTAAGAGACGACCCAAAATTTGATTCTCTTATTGCAGCTTTATTCACAAATATTGATAGTTATGAGGAAGCGGTAAAGCATCAACATATTTTTTTTTCTCTTTGTTTATTTTTGAGAGATTGTTGCTGTTAAACGCTTTCTTTTTGTTTGTTTTGTTTCAGGAACTGGCTTTTCACGAAGATGAAAAGGCTCGTAATAAGCAGGTCTGATGCCCGGAGGCAATATATGTCATGGATATTGTTGTTATATTACCTTTTTCGACTGTTGCTAAAGCTATGTTCTTAAAATTTGTTTTTCTCTACCTTATTATGGCTTTTGTGTAGATTCAAGCATCTATAGCTCAAATATCGCAACGACAGTCAGAGGCTCTTGTGAAAAGACGATCTTTAGGTAAAGAGGCAGCAGTCTTAATGAGATCACCGCGTATTGCTAGTGGCTCCAGAAGGAGAAGGAACTGCAGAAACATGGAACAACAAAACGCGTCAGAAGCCCATGATGATGATAATAATGATGATATTAACAACAACGGAGGAGGCAAAGATTCGTCTTCAGATGAGCGTGGTACAGAAGTCCGACAGAAGAAACGTAGAAAACGGTCTACAAGTCGTTCAACACAGCATCCTTCTTCTTCAGGTGCAAACAATAACAATGGTAACTGCGCAGATAATGACACAGAAGTTTATAGAGATAGTAAAGGAATATCACCCGGGCTTGTGTGGAATCCAGAGATATTGGCTTGGGGAAGAGGTGGTACAAGGAGTAACACAAGGCATGGGAATAATATATCAGGAGGCAGTAGTAAGATTGCGAGGAATGCTCGTGTGAACAAACTTGTTGAATATCTACGTAGCAGCATAGATGGACCCAGTGTTGAGGTACCAAAGAAACGAAGCGATGATTCTCTTGTTCTTGATGACCTGTGTTTCAGATTGCTGTTTTCTTGGATTTTGATTGAACTCAATCTCTCTTTCTCTGCAGGTGGATATCCATCTCAAGCTTGTCTCGCTGGATTCAAACTGTATACCAGACTTACCGCAGCCATATCTCTGTTGTAAGCCCGCGTTGCTTGTAAAACAGCTCCGTGAAGTGAGTACTCATCTCTCTCTCTCTTAACATCATACTTGTCACAGTAGAAAGTGATTATTTTTACATATATAGAAGGTTTGTTACATATATAGATGTGAAAGTTCTTCAATATGATATATTTGTGAACTTTCAATGGTGAACAGTTCGTAGCACTTAAGATGAATTTGAAGACTGAAGAGGTTGAATTGTTGTTAATAACAAGAAGAGGAGCAGGAGACGATGCGACAATAGAGAATCTTCCTGTAGTGACTTCAGCTTCAGCAGCAGCATCCAAAGATGAGATGCAAAGTCTTGAAGACAATGAAACATTGTCAAGGCTCAAAGTCGATTTCATTTCAAGCCATGAACAACATTTGGTAGCGTCAATAATTAATAATTTGTTTTTATATATCTTTTCATTCTAATCTAAGTATGATTCAACTCTCTGAGACGTTTTCCTTATTTTGGATTGTGCCTTAGATCATATCTTACCGGAAGAAGCAAACCGAGTGAAGAAACTTGGAGCCTAAGGACGTGCTGCGAACAATGTATTATATATAAACAGATGGATCAGGGCATGTTTGCCCGTTTGCTAGATTATATATGTCGGTTGGTTTTTAGTTTTAGGAAGTTTTTCATTTGTGACAGACTTTTTTTTTTTGTTTGCGTGTTCATTGTAGACATTTGCTTAGTATTCCCGGAGCAAGTATTATAAGGCAAACCTTTTTTTTTTACTATATATATCAGCCAAGTTTCAGAACACAGGAAAAATTTTACTACTGCCTCATTTTATAATGGAGAAGAAGCGCAGTTGGTGATTTTGGTCTTGTCGTCTCCTTGTTCGACCTGTGTTTAATTGACATGGAGTTTTGTTTTTTTACTCAGTTTAGGTTATAAAAAAAAAACAAGAGAAGAAATCAACTCCTGATTTGGATCAGAACTTACTTTTGGGGTAAGAATGGGTTGTTGAAGTTTGGCTCTGGTTTGGCATGAGGAAACCATTGTCCTTCTTAGTTGTTTTAGAGCTCATTCTTCCTCTATCTGACAAAGTTTAAGGTAAAATACACTTATTTGTAAAGTTTTTCATTGTATTACTATTATACCAATTTTGTGGCTTCAGTCTCTTCGCGGTATCTCTTGTACATCATCTCTTTCTCTTTGATCTGGAACCAAAGATGGTAGAACAAGTTAGTTGAGAAACTGAAATGTTCCTTTTAATATGCTGATCGAGTTAGATAAGCTTACTTTATAGTAAAAAGTCTTCCGTTTCGATAGCCCGATGGTGGATATGGAGATTAAACGTAACTCTTGAATTTCTATAAGAGGCCTTCTTAACTTTCTCTGGAACAGGAATCTGATCTCTGAGTCAGGTGAGAATTCACACAAATCATTGGCGAGCTCTTTGAATATGCTGATTAAGAAATAGCAAAAGAACAGTTTCTTACTTGAAGAAAACTTCTTTGGGCTTCTTCTCTCTCTATTTTTTTAATCCTCTCATCCATTTCTTTCTGCATTTCCTCTTCGTGTCTAGCTAGACTCTCTAACTGTAACGGGGACTCGTGCATTGCTTAGGCTCTGGTTTCGGTGGGATCTGACCTGAGTTGGAACGTTAACCATTCTCGACTTTTTTTGGCAACAAAAAACTGACTTGCGAGGAACGAAGAAGAGCTTCGTAATGCATACCATAGGAAAATCGGTTGTGTAAGGATATGCATGGGGTTTCTTTGTAGATGCTTTTCACGGCAAGAACCAGAGTTCAAAGATAGGACATGAGAACACCTGCAACATAAAGAGTTATGCCACGTATAAACAAACAGTCTCACTCAGAAAATATTTTTAGATCCGAGCGTTTGAATCTCTGTCAGATGAAAGCGAACTGATCAGTGTGATTTACCTGGATTGTGGAAGATGTGGTGTACTTCTTTGTGGAGCAGGCAAAGCTGGAGCTGCCAATATCTGTGTCAAACAAAGAGAAAGAGCATGACTAGTTTTCAGTTTTTTCATTTCTGTGCAGCTCTCTTGTTTCTGAAGTTATTGAAGATAGAGAGACATAGAGGGAACGCCATGCGTTACTTTCTTATTTAAAGGTCGCTTTTAAAACTTCGGGTTCTTTGCAAAATTTTCTTCCTCAGGCTCCAAAGTGCTTTTAAGTCTCAGAAGACGAATTCGCTGAGATATCACAACCTCTGGTTCCTTCGGCCGTAGATTGGTTCTGGACTAAGATTATCAGCATTGTCCATTAAATCTAATTGAAGAAAACTTCAAAGAAAAATTTAAATCTAAAATCTAATTGGGATGGAGGAATGTTCTCTGTGTTATCACAGCTATTACTACTGTCTACTATAGTTGGAGACTTGGAGTCACTTTAGAATGATCATATGAAACAGTGTCGTTTCAGGTCTACAAAGTACAAAGTATAAATTTTGTAGATTTTATACTTTTAAAGAAAAATTTGATATGTTGTATTAGTTTATGTATTTTGGTGTTATTTCTTTATATATCTTATGCAATTTCAATAATGATAAATTTTGGTTTTATATTCAAGTTCATGTAAGTCATATTTAAAAAATATTATAATTTTGTGTGGTAAAATATTATTATTTAAAATTTTATATAGGTATGATGATATCATATGTTTTAACACAAAAACAATTTCTCTATTATTTTGTGGATTAAGTTGATTATAAAACTGCAAATTGCAAATTGTAAATTATGTTGAATGCAATTCCAAACATTTACGGGTGACAAACCTTATTACACCATTTTATCATATAATCTTAACATTTTCATTTAATTCACTGTTTGTTATAAAGATCATAACTCATTTTATCATATAACTCATTATATTTAACCCATCGTTGCTATAACTATTTTAAATATATTTGATTTAAAAAATTTTAATTAGAGTATTTCTAATTTTTAAATTCTTTGATCAATTATATATTTATCGTATTATTTAAAATTATTAAGTTAAACTATTTTTAAACGTTTTAAATTTAAAAAAAATTATTTCACAAAAAAAAGAAATGTATGAAATCACATATAAATATTCAAATTCTGAGCTATTGCTCGGTCAAATTTTTGTTGAAAAGATATTTGTTTAAAGGAAATATAGTACTTAGTCGGAGTTTTTGACCCCTTACAATTTTACTTTATCAATCTAACAATTTATATTCTTTTTAAAATATTAAAGTCATGGCATATGCAGAAAAAAACTATTTATTATATAGATGATATAAAGATTTATTTATTTTACAAAAATAGAATCATATAAAGATGAGAGGTAATTATAATGATTAATAAAAAATTAATATGGTAATTTATATATCAAATCCTATATGTTCATTGAGATTGGTTATTAATTTTTTGGAAATTTAAATTTTCGTTTTTAAAAACTAATTAAATTTTATAAATGTATTAGACATTTTTACCTATAGTAACTATAATTAGTTTATTCTTTGAAACCTACATTTCTAATGGAAGCTACCCTTTATAATGTTTATTATAAAATGTACTTCCATAATATTAGTATAGGGATGATTTAGAGTTAGCAAATAAGATGATGTTGTTTCTACAAAAAAGATTGATTAACTAATGCTCTCAAAGACAAAGCAGAAGATTTACTAAATAAGACTAAAAAATCAAAAGCAGTCTTTGTTCTAAGTATGTTATGAATTGAGCTTCTGTATTGAATTTTTTTTAGAGACGATTAGGTGTATCGTGTACTTCCAGCATCGAAAAGGGAATTGATTAGCAAAGTACTAAAACATCTTTTTAAAGTTTTTAAGCCATCAAAAAAAATTTCAAAATAGTTTACGTATATACAAAAAATTCTACAAAATGTACAACAATACTTAAAAATCTTACCAAATCAATAAAGTTGTTAGTATAGTAAGGCATTTCTATGAGACTCACCTAGATTTTGTGGCCTTTTTTTCTCTTTTGATCTGCTCACAACAATGTAATCGATATTAGATAAAAGATTTAGATGTAACACCAAACTCAAGTCAACCCAATTTGATGTAAGTATTAGCCTCATTTTATGTAAATTTAGCCTAACTGACATGTTATGCTAAAATTAAGAAGAAATCAAAAGCTGATACTGAGACTAACTTTGGAGTTAAAAAATCATTGTATAGAAAGTTTTTTAAGTCACTACAAAACCGATTTTCCTTGTTTGACAATCGCCTAATAAACTGATTGTAATACTAATCAAATCCAAATCCAAACTATAAATCAAACCTTCTATCAAAAACAGTTCGTCGTACTGTCATATACTTATCCAAAAATATCGTCAACCATGGAAATAATCCAGTAAATGATACACCGGTAAAAAAATAAATTTTGATACTAAAAAAAATGATATTTTCGATGATTCTCCATTTTATGTTCACGTGAACTATTTTTTAGTGATTCATACCTTAACTTGACATATGATGTATTTTTAATCACTATACGTATATTTAATCACTGTACTACTTAAACAATAATACAAAACAACAGTGGATTAAATACCTAATGAATTCAAGACCGAACCCCAAAATTTCTTTGCATTGTGCTCATGGCCGACTATAATAGTATCTCCAAAAAAAATGGATGGAAAAGCACTGTTTATGCACTAGAAATGCAACAAGCAGATGCTACATCATTATAATTTTTTTTAGGTTTGATGAGTTAATTGAAATCAGGAGACGAGAAGAATAAGATAACATTACCGTGATCTATGATTTTTTTGCATAAACTGGTTGATGGAGATCAGGAATGAGCTTCAAAAACTTGTTTAAGTAAGGTTTATTTCGGTTGTAAATGTTCATCAAAACGTCATATCTTGATATGGATGTGGACATCGTGCTATAATAATTAATTAATAATGAAAGAACACATCCAAGAGAAAGCATGTCATTTACATAAATTTGTAATTTATGTTCTTAGTTGATCTAGTTCTTATTACTCATGTGTTATCTGGAACCTAAAAGTTTTCTAAAAGCACATCGATCGAATCATAATCGATAACTGAACATATAATTTAATATTCTAAAAATAGAACTATCTACACGTATATGTTCGTTTTATCTTTTTGTTTTTTCAATTTCATCGTCTTTTTATTTGAACATAATCTATAATAATAAAAAATATAAGTTATAAGCTCCTAAAGCCGTCCACATCGGATTTAAAAAACTAATAGAAATTTGACATATCACTTATTAACATTTTATACAATTTTCAGAATTTTCTATATTAAAAATTATTTTAAACAACCTTTATTGATTTGACATGTTATTTATTAACATTTTTTAAATTTACAGAATTTTTTTGAAAAAGGAAAATTTTAAATTTATGGAAATCAAAGAACTAAGCACAATATCCCACATCAGCTAGAAATTTTTTAGACAATGGTTCAGAACCAGTATAAATAAGATTAATATGCTTCCGACAACGAATGAGCAGGAAAGCTTGATTTATCAGGCGTCCAAATTTAAAAGTTTTATTTAGTTTGATCTGGTTTTTTATTTGATCAAATTAAAACTTTAAACAGTTTCAAAAAAATATTATAATATTTAAAAATTTTAAAAGTTTAAATATTATAAATATTGAAACTTTTAAAAGTTCTTAGCTTTTAAAAAGTTTTTAAATATTATAAGTCTTAAATTTTAAAAGTTTAAAATATTATAAATATTGAAAATTTTTAAAAGGTTCAAAATTTATATTTCGAAACCTTTTAAAAGTTTAAAATATTCTAAATATTGATGCAAAACATAAATTATCTTATTTATCTACATTTGTGCTTTTTATTTCTTATGAGCTCTAAAACATATTTTTGTGTATGATTTTATAGATGAGTTGATATTCTTTCATTAATTTTTTATTTTTGGGTCTAAGGAAGAAGGATTGACATCGCAAGACCTTAATTTGATGTTTGAGTCAAATTTTGAGGTTTAAAGAAGAAAGATGGACGACAAACACAAATGTTTTATTAGCTATACATAGGCATGACCAGAGTTACGGTTGTCACGATTAAGGTTTATTAACCATCGGTTATGGTTAGAAATTTTTGTAACCTTAACCAGAACCGTTTAACAAACGATTAAACGGTTATGTTTAAATACGGTTACGGTTCAAGCGGTTATTGTTATATACGGTTACGGTTATTTGATAATATGATATGGTTGATATTATTTGATGATATAATATAATTGATATTATTTATTTATAATTAATATGTTCTTATAGTGTACTCATATTTCTATATATCATATGATTCATATTAAATAAATAATTATTAGTATATTTTATTATGTTTTTAAAATATTATAAACCAAGTAAAGATTTTGGTTTGAGAAGTTTCTAAACGTGTGAATCTAAAACCAAATAAGTATATGGATAAAATTGTCAATAATTGGGTGCATGTGTTGACTATGCTAGTAATCATGAATTTCACAAATTTTATGAGAAAAGAAATGATTTTGTTCTTAGAGTTTGATGGGTTAACAAGTTGTGTAGTAATCTAAAAAAAGTTTTTTCAATGGAAGAATGTGAAGAAGTTGACGAGGAAAAAGAAGAAAAAGAGTATAACGAATAACCAAACATTAAAAGTTACGTTGACAATTAACACAAAATTTGACAATAAAAATGATAAGAAAGAATATGAAGAATAAGAAAACATTGAATAAAAAACACGAAAACATAGGTGGTAGCGATCAATTAAATATGAAAACGAGTTAAATTCATGATTATAAAATTGTTTCGTTTTTCTGGTGGTCAAAGAAAATGGTTTAGGATATGTGAGGTAATCAATTTGATTTGCCTCGCCTGGACGTCAAGTTAAATTTATGATTTTTTTTATCAGATTTGATTTTATAACACAACTGATTTTTATATTTTAAAAAAATTGTGTATCTAAAATTTAATTTTTTTCCTTAGTACTAATTTTAATTTTTTTATGAGATAATATTTTATTACCGTAATCAATCATATATAATTTTTATCAAAATATATCAAATAAACCCACGCGTAGCATGGGTTCAAAACCTAGTAAATATAAATGGTTGACATTGTTTCCATTGCTTGGTTGTATTTAAAAAAAATAATCATCCTAAATTTTTTATATCAAATGATGTGTTTGTGTTCCAACCAGGACGACTATGATTTTACTCAGATTATTTTCATCTAACAAATTTGGTTCTCTTTTTTGCCATAATTGTCTCAAGCCGAAGGTAGTAATCATAAATATGTGTAAAGGTAGTTGACATTCTTAATAACCATTCTTCCTACCAAAAAAAAAAAAAAAAAATCTGATACCTAAACAGAATTTCTGGACCATGGTGTTTTAACTCTGTTGAAGAATTGGCTTGAACCTCTTCCAGATGGAAGCTTGCCAAATATAAACATTCGTGCAGCTATTCTAAGAGTTCTTACTGATGTAGGCTTCTGTTTCCCTGTAAAGAGATTTTTTGCGTGATTTTGATCCTTGCTAGCTCCTTATTAATTCTTGACTTTGTCTTGCAGTTTCCAATTGACTTGGATCAGTTCGATAGAAGGGAGCAATTGAAAAAGAGTGCTAGGTTAGGATACATTTACCGGATACAAATTGACAAATCGGTATGTAGGAATTTATATACACAGGAACTTATATTTGTGCTAGCTTTGGCAGGTCATTATGTTCTTATCAAAGTCCAAAGAGGAAACTAATTCCAACAGACGACTTGCTAAGGTTTTGGTTGATAAATATGGGTATACATCTTTTTTTCAATAGCTCCAATTGCTTGAAACGAATTCCAACTATTTTGCTTACTATATACTTTGATGTTGCAGTTTCGTCCGATTTTCAATAAGAGTACTAGGTTTGAGGACATGAGAAATCTCGATGAAGATAGGGTTATCCAATCACTGGAAGGAGATGGTCTAATATAGTACTCGACAATCGATGAGTATCATTTCAAGCACGTCGAGCTCTGATCTTATCTAAAAGTCATTTAGAGTTTGGTTACTCCGTAGATAAAGAGTCATTAGTATTATCTGGTGGTTTGAGAGATGTTTTCAATATCTAGAACCTAGGATCACTTTTATATAGCTCACTTCTGTTGTTTCATAGGACATGTGGTCACCAATTCTCGCTTAGGGGTATTAATTTAACTCCCCTTCTGATTACAAACTTGATTGCTTTTTAGGTAGTGGATTTGTGGGTTTAGATAGTGCTTTCCAGTTATGATTACTTTTTTAACAGTGATTTATGCATATGTTGTATGAGTTGTGATGATAAAGCTAAGTCGAATGTAGCTGTACTCATGTATGTGCTTCTGCAAACTTCATATTCAAAGGTAAATTCAATAAAACCAATACAACGTTTGCAACGTTTATAATCTATATATTGTAACCTTTGCTCGTCTCCGTAATTTTTGTTGTTTAGTTATGGTAATGAATGCGTGTGTACATTTCAATCTAAATCAAGTTTTGTGGACACTTTACCACATGTAAACTTTATTTCTCTTGAACTTGACTGTTTTTCTTCTTCTGGTTCATTGGCATCCTTTTGTCTTTCATTTTAATTTGGCTCTTTTCCTAAGATCTTTAAACGTTTGCGACCGTTTATGATCTGAACAACTATGTTGATGGTCATATGAAATTATTTCTTCAGTACAAATAAAAAGAACATTTTAAACGGTGACTGCTTAAGGGTCAAGACTAATGTGCTCCTTCTCTGGCAGGTCTGGTCCGACCATCCAACAATGGTTGCAGAGCCTTCACGAGAATACTCATGTTTGGTCTGAAATCAGTTTCGTATTGTACACACAAAGCAGCAACTGCAGGTAACTGCATTATCAACAAAAAATGATCAAACACGAAACTGTTGGATCAAGCAAGACTGGTTCTATGTCCTAACCATTAATTCCAGCTAATATAGGCACTGCCTATTCAATTTATCTTGTCTCATAGTGATACTTTAAGTTAGAAAATCTCAATTGTGTGCTCCAGGTTCAAGCTTTTGTATAGATTTATGTCTTATTATAGACTTTTGTTTTTTGCTTATTTGTTTAGCAAAAGTAAACATAAGTTTTGATATCTAACAATATAATATATATATATATAATTCGGTAGAGTAATATAAAGAGTTAATTTTATTGATTATAATTGGGTAAAGGAATGTAAGGGTGGTACTCCTTTGTGTGCTTGAGAAAATTTTCAAATTGAACTCTAAGGTAAATTTTAATTATTTTAATAAAGTAAATGCAATCTAATTTTATTTATTTCAAGATAAACACCATATAAAATTAATCGAAAAAAACAAAAAAAAAAAAAAACAAAAAATAATCCCGCGGCGTAGCACGGGTACTATCCTAGTAAAGAATAACGACTTTAAAATATTACTTGCATTATTTTATGGCCAAAACTATTATACAATGCGAAGTGATTTTAGTACAGTGACAGAAAGTAAGTCCATTTGTAAAAGGCACCATCACATCCGGGATTGAATCCTCGTTCTTACGAATGTAGGAATTTGGCTAATGGATCGACTAATTGTGGTCCAATTGTTGACAAAAAAAAACTATTATACGAGTTTACTTCATCCATGTGTTCATGGCAATTGCTCTCTACGTACTTACATATATAGTGAAAATTGGGTATACAGATGGCGCCGGCAAATCCCAAATTGCGTATGAGTTATCAAAAACAAAACAAAAATTTTACCAAAAAAAAAAAACAAAACAAAAAGAGATTAAAATTAAAATGTATGTTGAATTGTTAAATACAGAGAAGAAAGAAGATGATATGTGGAGTGTTAAAAAAGGAAAAATGAGAATCTTAAATTGGTGAATCCAATTATCTTCACAAATTTTAATAAAAGAAGAAAGCTAGTTTCATTCGATTTGTATTGTTTTCATTGGTATATACGTATACGATGACCCTAACCATCAAGTACAAAACCAAAACTCATGAAATAAACATGACTAATACTGAATACTATATACAATTTTCGTCATATATCAAAAACAGTCTTAAGAGTTCGTCTCATTTTCATTAAATCAAAGTTTAGAAATGGATACACACATGACTAAGTTAGCCTAAGAGGTTGTCTCTCATTGTGTCATCAAATCGAAGTCTAGAAATGGATACACACACGGCTAAATTAGTCGTGATATCACTACTACTACTTCTCGTGATCTCCGATCACACTAGGCTACTGATTCAGGTCCACTCATACGTACCATTTTGTGCATACACATATGATTATTTTGCTTATTGTCTCGACTTTCTCACGGGATATTACTACAAACCCGATAAAAAATGTTGTGTCCATATCGCAAAACTCAACGTAATTGCGAAACACAGAAAAGAGAATCCGAGGCTTCTGTGTAATTGTATTGAGATAATGACGAGAGGTTATACGCCTCCAATCTTGGCTGATAAGATCCAACAGCTTCCTCTTCATTGCAACACACATCTCAGCTTCCCTATCTCCTCTAGCATGGATTGCTCCACGTAAGTATGTAAACATTAGTTTTTATTTAAGTGGAAAAAATATTTGAATTATCTTTGTAGGTTTTGAGATTAGTTTAGCTAGTTTGGGTTCAACTCAATATGATCCTCGTTATATAAGAAATTATAAAAACATTATTTATATAGTCAAAACCATTATTAATGATATCGTGTGATTGGTAATTTTTTATGCAGGGTTTAAGTCTTGATGGGTTGTTGTGTGGCCAATTTATTAAAGGGGGTAACAAAAATGGATCTCTGTATTCAATTTTGGTTTTGTTTTAAGTTTATTATCGTACAACCTTTTCAGCTTTAGAGTATTTTGGTTCAGAGAATGTGGCAGCCAAATTGAAAGAAAAAATTGAGTCTGGTCTTCGTGTCATTTTTGGTTTCGATTTCAGTTTTCTTACAAAAGTGCTGAAGAGCCAAATCGAGTGAAATGTTTCTTCAATATTAATTTTCTTTATCTTTCTCATTTAAATTAAGAAAACATTTGAATTGACTTAAGTTTAGTTAAAATCTGTCGTCGACAATATTTCTGTTTCCTAAAAAGTATACAAATAAAAAAAATCATATGCGTATTTGTTTTGGGAAAAATTTGTATTTAAGTTATAATTTCGATTTGTTTGTCCGTAACAAAAAAAAAATGTAAGTTTTAAAACTTGCACATAGAATCAATTGTCTTTGAGAAGAAACTACCGGTTGGAAGAAAAAAACAAAGGTTCTTTGTTTCCATGTGGGCTAGCCACGTAACAATTATAGAAATCAAGAAAGCTTGTTAACATATCAAACATGTTAACAACATTATTAATACAATTATATTACACACTGTAATACTGTATTAACATATGTTTAATAGTGTTTTATCATCATTATATTTTAATTTAACATATTACTTTAAATTAGATAGATAGATTTTAGGAAATTAATATTATGAAATAAAGAAATCATTATGTTTGTAATGATTCCAGAACTGTCCATAACTCATGACTCCTGACCACTAACTACTTTAATTTTTAGATCAAGAAAATAAGATAACACATGCATGTAATGTAAATATGCCTATCTAAAAATATATATATATATATCAAATTGTATATTCAGAAACAATGACTCCATATCCGTAAGAGAACGCCAGCTCCTACTCAATTGCATGAACCTATCTTTATGTTCTCTCGCCACGAACTCTTCCCTTTTGTCCCCTTCTTTACTCTACACCTCATCATCCTTCTTCCTTTTTTAAAATAACTTATAATTACTTATCATCTACACAACAATAACACTAACATATATACTACTAAACATTTCAGTTTAGAATGTTAACAAAATTTTCAGACTATATTTTATGATTAAAAGAGAATGTAAATATATGAACTAAAACTAATTAATGAGGTGCATTGAATTATAAATATATAAAATTAATAATCATTATGTTTTTCTTTTCTTATATATATTATACTCTCTTTGTGGTTTTATATTATAGGATGTTTAAGAAGATTTGTTTTTTTTTTTACTTTATAAAATGTGTTACAAAATTTTAGGCAGACTTTAATGTTATTGATATTTTTGACTCTTTAAATTATGAAGTCTTTTTTATTGGTTGGATTGTCTTTTAATTAATTATTAATAAAACTTTATTTTTAAAACTAGGTTTGTCAATCTTCATGCTTTTTATATAAAACATCTTGATATTATATATATATATATATATATTAACAATTAAAATATTTTTGTATATTTAAATTTATAATTTTTTAATTTTACCATAGATTAATTATTTTCATTAAATATTAAATATTTAATAGTTTTTTAATCATTGTGTTATCAAGCAAAATATCCTATAAAGCCGAATATAATCACGTCCATTGTCTTGATATTTGTTTGTCAACAACTAATATAAAACGCCTTAACTTTTCTTGTCCTCATCTCTACTCACTAAATATAACCACTCCATATCTCGTATATATATATATAGACAATTAGGCATCTTTCATTTTATCCCACACTTATCTCTCTCTCTCTTTCTTTCAAAACCCAAAACTAGTACACAAACGAAGTATATATATCTCTCAATCTCTCATCTTTCGCCACGTAGACATGGACGTCGGCCACATCAACAGACCAACGGTGGATATCCCGCCGAGAAAGCTTCTCTCCTCCGCCAAGTCTCCTTCGTCGGTTTCAAGTCCTCTTCGGGACTATAAAGACCAAAGAGACTATTCTTACGACTCTGACTCGGAAGATCCTTACGCCGGGGACCATTTTAGGATGTACGAATTCAAGATCCGACGGTGCACACGTAGCCGTAGCCATGATTGGACTGACTGTCCTTTCTCTCATCCTGGTGAGAAGGCTCGTCGTCGTGACCCTCGCCGGTTTCACTACATCGGCGAAGTATGCCCTGAGTATAGTCGCCAAGGCGGCGGTGATTGTAGCCGTGGTGATCAATGCGGCTTTGCGCATGGTGTGTTCGAGTGTTGGCTTCACCCTAGTCGTTACCGTACGGAAGCTTGTAAAGACGGTAAGCATTGTAAGAGAAAAGTATGTTTCTTTGCTCATTCTCCACGTCAGCTTAGAATTCTTCCGCCGTCTTCGCCGGAGAATTTTATCTCCGGTGGTTGCGGCGGATCGGCGTCGTCATCTCCCGCGTCGGTGTTAAGTAATAAAAATAACCGGTGTTGCTTGTTTTGTTCACACTCTCCGACGAGCACTCTTTTGGGGTTGTCAAGATCACCGTCTTCGTCTCCGCCGTTGTCTCCGGCTAATAAAGCCGCTGCGTTTTCACGGCTGAGCCGCCGTCGCACCGCTGTTTTAAACGAGTTGATTAGTTCTTTAGATTCCTTTAGTCTCACGGAAGCACTCGCGGCTTCCTCGTCGTCTCCGGTTACCATGCCAGTTTCCACGACGGCGATGATCGCCTCAGCGAATCTAAGCAACCACCACCAGCACCGTGTTCCGCCGTGGCTTGATGTTGGAGAGAGAGATCTCCAATTGCATCAAGGCAGTCCTTTACAATTTGCTCTTTCACCTTCTTCTACTCCAAGTTACCTCCATAGCCAGCCGTCATCGAGCTTCTTCAGCGATGGATTAACACCACGCGGTGGCCGTTTAAGCGATTTCACGGCGGCTTCAGCTGCGGCGGCGGAAGCTAGGGATAAGAATAGCTTTGAAGTTGGTTCTAATGGCGATCTTGATCTCGGATGGGTGAACGATCTTTTGACATGAACAAAGAACAATGTAACGTTAACGGTGAACCGTCGGGGATCTTTCCCGACGGCAAGAATTATGCGGCGGCGGAGTTCCGTCGTGGTACATTGTTTATGAAATATTTGTTAACTTTTACGATTTTTTCCATGAGAGCTAATTAAGAGTCTGTACTATGTCGTGCTTTAAAAATATTACTTTCTTCTGAGTTATTATTTGTTAAATAGTAACTTCTATTGCTATAAATTGATCTCTTGGAACTTGTAATTTCTTATATATTTGGGATCGAACTCCTATGTAATGTTTACTTCAAAATATTCTGTTTAATAAAAAAACTTTGTAAATTATATGTGCTTTTCATAAAATGTCCACAAACATTGTTAAAAAGAAAATTTATTCTTTACATATATGCTCTATATCAAAGGTAATTAAGCAAGTACTGATCCCTAACATTGTAATTGTAACATTAGATGTCGCTCGAGTCGAGTTTATATAGTGGAGAATAACGTTATTGTTAGGTTTCGTTGGTTGATTGTGGAGCAAATATACTATTCCCATCATTCACTGCAAAATCTTAAATATTTTGACACTAGAGTATAAAAAATGATGATATATTTCCCCCACTCCGAGAGCACTTTGTTTCCTAGGAGACATACTTATCTGAACGACAGCTGTACATGCGTAGAGGTGTTCATTACTCATATAGATACGATATAATACACAATTTATACATACTTATACATGTGATCATGTGCATCATGTATATACATAAATAGATAAACATAGTAGCAAATGTACAAAAGTTAAGTGTCGGGGTGTGTAGGTGTCACGTGGACCGCATGACCCACCAATACTTTAGTTCCCATTCTCATCTCCATGGGTCGGTAAGTCCTTTAGATGTCTCCTTGGAGACATATTCACTATCATACATTAGATGATCATTTACATATGTTTTTGGAGAAAGGACTGTGGGCCAATAACACCATAAAATGGACCCTAATAAGCTTGGATTTAAATATTATGATACATGGAACTCTAACCATTTTACTTCTTGTTGAAGAGTTTGGTGCATGCATGTACTTAACTTCCCATCTTTTTCTTGATTTTTCTTTTGGAGTGTTCACTCTTTGAGATGTGAGAGTGAGGACCACGGTAGATGAATAATACAATGCGAAGAGAGAGAGAGAGAGTAAATCTAACAAATATTAGAATTGACTTTTTGTCCATCTGAATTTTTTTTTACATATATGTATTTCATCTCCACCTATTATCATATATGGGCTTGCGTCCTCGAACTCTACTTCCTATGACCGGAGCTTAACATATGTGATTTTGGGTACAAGTCTTGTCGTTCTCTTGTAGTTACAACTTTTTTCTATCTAATGGAATGTTCACTCTTCGAGATATGACTCTACAGTCCTGTGACTCTATGAGAGTAATGACAACGGTAGATGAATCTCATAATACAATGCGATAGAAGAGAGTAGAAAACTTTTTAAAAAATATTAGAATTGACTTTTAGTAGATCTGAAATTTTGTTTACACATTGAGAAAGTTTTTTTTATTAATTATGCATTTAATCTCCACCTTTTACCATACTGTGATTTTAGCTACAAACTATTGTCGTTAAATTCTATTGCATTTAATCTCCACCTTTTACCATACTGTGATTTTAGCTACAAACTATTGTCGTTAAATTCTATTGTTGTTACAACTTTTTCGATCTGATGGACTATTGATATGATATATGTCTGATGGTCTCAGTCCCACTCCCACCCAAGTGCAGTTATCTTATATTTTCATGATATATCCATCGTGTCGATTTTTTGGTCATGGAGTTTTTCAGCTTTTGAAAATCCAATACATTTAGCTAATTTAGCTTCATAGTTCTTGTGGTGCTATTTGCAAAACCATGAAACCTTTATTCACCCTGTTCCTACTCTAAAATGACTTTGTCTGCTTAATTATTCGGAATAATTTGATTATTAGCTTAATACTCAACAGCTTTACGTTGCTCACCTCTACTTAATTTGTTGAGATGTAGAAACCTATTCATCCACAATATACTAATTACATTAAGACTTTTTGCATGGATGTCACCCATGCATGTCTCCATTTATTACATTGCAATATAAAGAGATTTTGCCTCAACGTCATACATTATTATTATTTATTTATTTTTTTTTTATTTTTTTTTTTGACGCTTGGATCGAGAAAGCCCAAATCATAGTCACAACCCCTGTTTTAGAAATCGCTAGGCGTTAGTCGAACGGTAAGGAAGGGCCTAACGATTAATCGGAAAATCGGATTTAAATTGGGGACTTATCGGAGACTAGTTTTAGGGCTTTTATCTCTATATCTATATAATAGATTAAAATTGCATAACATTTCAAAGATTTTATCCCAGTCCAGTGGTTTGCGTCTTACTTTACAGATAACTAGATCTGAGTTCGAAACCCATTAAGTCATTTTTGTGCTTTTTGTCAATTTTATTAATGAAGGGCAAAATGGTCATTTCTACACTTCATTTTCTCCATACGACAGACTTCATCTGCAAACCCTAATCGCCGCAAATCATCTTTTTTAACTTGTTTTCCAGTGAATTCACATCTCATTCAATTGTTTTCTTTAATTAAATGGTAGCTCTAAGATATATCATACTATTTTAGATCAAAAAAGACAAAATTTATCGGATTTTTTTTCGTTTTCCCGGTTTTGACACCGATTTGAGTGAAATTGTGGTGGAGTGCCGCTGCCGAGGGTTTAAACGGCGCCTAAGCGGGCTCCGCGGCCGCGTTTTTGAACAGGGGTCAAAACTATACAATGCAACTGTTTGGAGTTGAATTATGGTGAAAACATGAATTTATTCTTCACGATTATTTCCACCTAATTCATGCCATATCGCGCAACACAATTAGTATTTACTATTTAGTCATAATAGACAATCTGAGACTCATCACTCAAATGAAGAAGATAAGTTCATGACTTTATTATTATTTTTCCTTAAGGTTCTTGGTTACAACACTGTTCATATTTATACTAGGAGGATTAGGTTTAACATGTCACCTCCTCCTCTAAACATTTGAACTTATGGTCAACATAATTTCTTGATTGGAACAGTTGTGATTACTTTTGCTTTTAGGAAGTTGCTGGACAGCTTCCTTCTTCTTGTATAGACTTTTCTCTTTGTCTTGTTTTCTAGGTAGACTTGAGACTGGCTTAATGGGCTCCAACTCCTTAATGGGCTTTGGCTTCTGCTCAACAGACTTGGGCCTCCAAACCATTCTCGGTCTACTATCCTTAGGCTTTTTGTCTTGTTGTTGTAAATCGACTAGGGTTTTGTTCTTCGGTTTCGATTCTCTTTCGACCTTCTTCGAATTGGCCGAGTGATGAGTCTCAGATTGTCTATTAAGCCACACAATTTAACTATGAAATTAAGTTTTAAAACACCAAAAAATATAACACATGCATCAACATAAATTAGATAACCATACGGTTAAATATATATAAAGAGAAAGTTAGAAACATTGTGCCAAAACAAACTAACAATCCAATTCGATTATTATAAGCTTCTTATACTTTTTCATCACCTACACTCATAACCAGCTTTTCAGCTCTTCAAATATATAGGCCACTTCGTCCACACTCAAAAACATAAATGATTTCATAGCATGCATGAACCACTTTTACAAAAGAATTTCCTTTTTTGGGCACATGACCTTCTTTCTCTATTAGAGTCTTTCACTTGGTAAAGAATAGATCTTAAGCCTGGAAAAACACTTTCCCATTAACCGCAATCCACTGTTTTAAGCTTAGTTTTAACCTAAACAGCCTGTTCTTCAAAGATCATTCTCAGTTTGTTAGTCCTTGGTTCTATACTCGTTGAAAATTTTATCTCCTGGGTAGTTTTATCCGATAGTTAAGTTTCTTGTATCTTGGGTAGTATCGATCTGCAGTCCTAGAGATCTTTCTGCTAAGTATCTAGGAGGTTTATACTTCTGAGTGCTCTTAAATTCTAGCGAAGTATGTCGTATGCTATGGATAAGACTCTTCTGGCCATGTCTTTGGAAGAGGAGGAAGTGGAGATTCCTTTTCAGATGCCGGATTTACCAGAGTACCAGTCTATGGAAAGAAATGCTTTAAGCTTGGTGGGTCGGACACTTAATCCTGGGTGTCAATCTATGAAGAATCTTATTAGAGATATGCCAAAGAAGTGGCAAAAGGCGGGAAGAATAAGGGGAGTTGCACTTTCAGGTGAAAAGTTTCAGTTTATCTTCAACAACGAATATGATCTGCAGGAAGTTTTGGAGAAAGGGGCCCATACCTACAATGACTGGTCAATTGCAGTGGACAGATGGTATGAGAATCCGCCGGCAAATTATCTCCAGTTCATCCCTATCTGGGTTCAAATTTCGAACTTACCCATCAACTTTTACACTGCTAAAGCCATCACAACACTAGGGGAGCTTATATGAGAAGTGAAGGAAGTGGCTTTTGATCCAGATAGGCCTCAGATACAAGATTTTGTAAGGGTTAAAGCTCTGTTTGATGTCTCTCGAACTCTTCGAAGATCGAAGTTGGTGAATCTACCCAAGGGAGGGTCGACTTACGTCAAATTTCATTATGAGAAGGTACAAAAAAGGTGTTATGAATGCCATAGATTAACACATGAAAAAGATAATTGTCCCTTTCTAATAAGGAAGAAAGAAATAGAGAAGGCAGCCTCAAGAGCAGGAACTCCAATTCCAAAGTCACCTAAAGTTTCATGTCTTAAGGAAGGTGATCCTTTATTTGGAGTGTTAAGAGAGGATCATGTAGGTATTGATCCACTCACTGGTAGGCATAGAATCGCTCCGGAGGTTCTTGAAGGTATGAGACAGTATCTACTGGTCAATACTAATGAAGATTGGATTATTAAAGCAGACATAGTGAAAAAGTCGGTCAGTGAAGTAGAGCAGGATCCGATTGCAAGGAAATCAGTGTTGAGGTTGGAAGCTCCCCCGATCTTCCACCGGAATGTCAATAAGGACAAAGGAATAGTCTTTGGCTTCAATCTCTCTGTTCCAGCTGAAAAGCAGTCTCAAGGGTCCGGTTCTTTGGGAAGCCAGGGTGTCTCTCTATCTATTTCAAGTCTAGAAGATACTCGGCGTTTGGTGCTTGGTTCTTCAGAAGGTGGTGCCTTTCCTGATAATTTCCTAGGTTTATCCCAACCTTTCCAGGATATAGCGACGGGTTATAGGACAGGATCTTTTGATGCTGGTCCTTCCGGCTCTATCACTGGAAAGGCTAAACCAAGAAAGTGTCCCCCCAAAAATATCAGAAAGTTTAAACCAAAGCCGGTCAGTGGACAGGCGAATGCTCAAGCAGGACAGAATAGTGAGTTTTCAGGGACAAAGGATAAAAGAAAAGCAGATCAAGAAGGTAGAAGCACTGCAAAACATCCAAAGCTTAGCCCCTCAGAGGTGATCCCAAAGGGGGGACTGCCTAACGTCCAATGAGCATTCTGAGCTGGAATTGTCAAGGACTGGGACGGTCTCATGACTTGACAATTCCACATCTCAAATAAATGCGTAAAAAACATTTCCCAGAGATGTTGTTCTTGATAGAAACTATGCATAGTAGAGACGTACTAGTAGATTTACAAGTTTGGTTGGGCTACGATAGAGTATATACGGTGGATCTTGTCGGTAAGAGTGGTGGCCTAGCTCTTTTTGTTAAAGCGGGAGTAATGGTGGACCTCAAATATTTTGATAAGAATCTAATGGATCTGCAAGTTCAGATGGGTGCATCTACTTTCTTTATCTCATGTATATATGGTGATCCAGTGTTTAAGAAAAGGGAACTCAACTGGGAGAGATTGAGTAGAATCGGATTAGGAAGAAAAGAAAGCTGGTTGTTGGTAGGTGACTTCAACGACATACTTCACAATGGAGAAAAAGTGGGAGGACCGAGAAGATGTGATTCAATTTTCAAGCCTTTTTCTCAAATGCTACAAGTTTGTGATATGATCGAGCTGCCAAGCCAGGGAAACTGTTTCACATGGGCTGGCCGAAGATATGACCTTTGGATCCAAAGCAGATTAGACAGAGCTTTTGGCAATAAGGATTGGTATGGGGAATTTCCAACTTCTAACTAGGCTTTTTTGGAGAAGAGAGGATCGGACCACCGACCAGTTCTGATAAAACTGATGGATTCCCAACTACAGTACAGAGGACAGTTCAATTCGACAGAAGATTTCTTTTCAGGCCCCTGGTGAGAGAAGAAATCAAGAAAGTTTGGGAGATTGGAGGGGTTCAAACAATCTTAATCAGATTGAAAGACTGCAGGAAGACTCTGAGTGCTTGGAAAAGGAATAATGATCACAATTCTCACGACATGATCCGATCAGTGGAGCAATCAATAGAAAGAGAACAGTCTTCATCTTTCCCCCGTTACATTGTGGTAAAAAACCTGAAGTCAGATCTCATCAAAGCTTACAGGGAAGAAGAAATTTACTAGGCTCAGAAGAGTAGGTTCAGATGGATCAAAAAGGGCGACAGAAATACTAGATTCTATCATGCTTCGGTGAGAGGGAACAGAACAAGTAAAAGACTAGATGTGTTACGAGACCATAATGGGAATCTCCAATGATCATAAGCAGCAAAAGGAGATGTGGCTGCAGATTATTTTCAAAACCTGTTTAAATCTTCAAATCCGGCCAGTTTCTCAGCCTGTTTTTCTGGTATGGAGCCAAGGGTTACCCATGAGATGAACTGTTGTCTAGTAAAACAAGTCACCAAAGAGGAATTCAAGAAAGCGGTGTTCTCTATCAATCCCTCCAAAGCTCCTGGACCGGATGGGATGTCAGCAATGTTCTTCCAACATTATTGGAACATAATTGGAGATCAATTGGTGTCCGAGGTTAAGAATTTCTTTGAGAATGGTATCCTACCCAAGGTATGGAACTACACTCACCTCTGCTTGATTCCGAAGATCCTTAATCCTTCTGATATGAGTGATCTGCGTCCTATTAGCCTCTGCTCAGTTCTGTATAAAGTTATATCAAAAGTCATGGTTAAGAGATTGCAACCCTTTCTGCCTGACATTGTTTCAGATTCTCAGACTGTGTTTGTCTCGGAGCGGCTTATCTCGGATAATATTATAGTAGCTCATGAACTGATTCACAGTCTCAATACCAATGCAGCGATCTCGGCAGAATACATGGTAGTTAATTCAGATTTGTTAAAGGATTTTGATCGACTGGAGTGGAGCTATTTGAGATCTCTTTTGCTAGCCATGGGTTTTCTTTGCAAATGGGTTAATTGGGTGATGTTGTGTGTGTCCTCGGTGACATATTCTGTTTTAATCAATGATCAATCGTTTGGGATGATTCTTCCAGAAAGGGGTTTAAGGCAGGATGATCCTTTATTCCCCTTCTTTTTCGTTCTGTGTACAGAAGGTTTGACCCACCTTTTAAACCTTGCTCAACAAGCTGGAAAAATATCTGGTCTACAGTTTCAAGAACAAGGTCCAATCATACACCACCTGTTTTTTGCGGATGACAGTCTGTTCCTATGCAAGGCGTCAATTGAACAAAGTACGACCTTATTTGAGATTCTAAAGGTTTATGGAGAAGCTACGGGGCAGCTTATAAATCCGGCTAAGTCTTCGATCTCTTTTGGTTAAAAAATCCCTTTGAATATAAAGCAGGAGATCAAAAACCTAATGGGGATTACAAATGAAGGTGGAGCAGGAACATATCTAGGACTCCCAGATTGTTTTAGTGGCTCAAAGGTCCAGATGCTAAACTTCATTAGAGACAGACTTCAGGCTTGGAGGATTCTTCAATTCCCAAACTGTATATCCTCCAAGCTACTAAAATCAAGGTATTTTCCTAATGCTGATTTTCTGGAAGCTTCTTTAGGAAGTCGTCCCTCCTTTGCTTGGAGAAGCATACTTTATGGCAGAGAATTGTTATTTAAAGGGATAATCAAGCGAGTGGGAAATGGTTCCTCGATAAAAGTCTGGTCGGATCAATGGTTAGAAGCCGAAGTGGTACGAGCTCCATGGATGATGAACCCATTGGTGGACATAGATTTAAAAGTGGAGGAGCTAATATACTTCGAAAGCAGAAAATGGGATTTACAAAAGCTAGAGGAGAACTTCTTACCTGCAGATATTCTTCTGATCAAGAAATTTAAGCCCATTGTCTCTAAGGAGGATTTCTATGTTTGGAGATTCAATAGAAGTGGAGATTTCTCTGTAAAATCAGCTTATTGGTTAGCTTGTCAAATAAACAAGGAAGCTCTGATCACAGAAGCAATGGTCCAACCATCACTCAATATCCTTAAAGCGTAAGTGTGGAAGCTTCAAACGGACCCCAAAGTTATAGTCTTTCTCTGGAAACTTTTAACTGGAGCAATACATGTGGCTACGAGACTGAATAGTAGAGGGTTAAATATGAATGTTTCATGCGCCATCTGTGGGATTGCAGAGGAAACAGTGAACCATGTTATCTTTGCATGTGCAAGTGCGAAACAAATTTGGGCTCTGTCTGATTATCCGTCGCCTGAATTTGGGTTTGATAAAGTTTCTATCTATTCTAACATTCATCACTTGCTTGTCAATAGAGATAATAAAGCTTGGCCGCAATACATCAGGAGAAGTTTCCCATGGATAGTGTGGAGGATCTGGAAGAATAGAAACTTACTAATCTTTGAAGGTAAACACTTCTCTCCTATTGAGTCAGTGGCGAAAATCCATGGGGATGTTGATGAATGGTTCTATGCACAAAGAACAGACTCCAATGAAGAGCCGAGGGAAGAAAATTCACAGCCATATAACAATCGAAGGAATGCTTCCCAGACTATATATGATGGTAAGTGGAATCCACCTCCTGATAGATGGTTAAAATGTAATATTGGTATTGCATGGTCAAAAAGAAACCAGATGGTAGGGTGTGTGTGGGTATTGAGAGATGAGAGAGGAGAGGTTCTTATCCATAGCCGTAGAGCTTTCAATGGGATCTTTTCGAAGGATAAGGCAGGTTTTGTTGGGATAGCTTGGGTGATGGAAAGCATGCTATATCATAGAGTCACTAAGGTCATCTTTGCTTCTGAAGATTCCACGGTGATAGCTTATATACAAAGACCGCAGACTTGGCCATCTTTTAAATGGGAAATTGAAAAAATAAGATGCTAGAAGGTTTTTTGTAATGGAAGATTGTCTTGGAGAAATCATCAGCGAATAGAGGAGCTCATCTCATTGCTCAAAGTGTCATTAGAGACAACCGCACCAACTCTTATGCGGCGGCTAGCTTCCCCTCTTGGCTTACGGAGCTCTTTGAGAATGAGAGAGTTGTTTCATCTTTTTGACTTGCATCTAGAAGGTTGATGTTAAAAGCTCTAGGAATTTGTTAGAAATATCCTTTTTGATATATATTTTTTAAAAATGCTTTTTTCAATTATTTTTATTTTTGCTCCCTTTTAATTTTTAATGACCATTTTACTCCTAAATGAAAAATATTTTAATCAATAAAAAACAAAATTTTTCTGCCAAAAAAATTTCTGACATATTATCCGACCAAAAAAATTTCGAAAAAAAATTCCCGCCAAAACTTTTTTGTCAAAAAAAATTTGACAAAAATAATTCCCGCCAAAAAAAATTTACAAAGCTTTTATAAGGTTTTAAACGATTTAGAAACCTTATAAAACATTGTGAAAACTTTGTAAATGCCTTATAAAAACTTTTTAATGTTTTTTAAAGATATAAATTTTAAAAATTTTGGTGGAAAAATCGAATTTCGTAATTTTGGCGGGAATTTTTTTTTTTGGCCTTAGTGCAGTGGCCAATGGTAATTCCTTAATGCACAAGACACCATCACACCAGAGATCGAATCCCGCTCTCTACGAATGTAGAGATTTGGCTAATGGGCCGGCCTAATGGTTGACAAAAAAAAATGGCGGAAATTTTTTTCATTTTGCTGACATTCTTGCTGTCACTCAAAGAAAGGGTAATTTGTTCATTTTATACATAAAAAGGGGTAATTTTATGGTTAAGAAGGAGGGGTATTTTTGAGAATACCCTTTTTCACGAAATCTGTTTCCTTTGAAGATTAAATAAAAAAAAGTTGATAATGGTCATTTTGTCAATTTCAAAATATATTAATTGATAAATCTGATTAATTTACTAAATTTTTATTGGTTAGTTGTTATATATATCATTATAGGAAAGTGTGTTTTTGTATTGGAAATTAATATAATATATAATTAAATATTCCTATTAATTATTTTTAAAAATGTGTGAGAACTGTAAACCATCAATTTATAAGGAACAAAATAGTACACACACTTAAACAATATCCAAATAAAATGGTGTTTAGTGCATCCATCCCATTATGGTTATTTCAGTAAAATGAGATTTGTTGGAAATGGATAAAAATTTAAACAATATGGATTCCGTAGTAAGTTCGTCAAATCTTAGTCTACATTTAAAGACAAAATTTTGACAAACATATATCTTTCAAAACTACATTGGATTTATGTTAGAATATATGTTAATACACCCGTTCAAAAATTAATAGAAATTTGTCAAAACACATTTGCTGAAATTTTGACGAGGTATATCAATAAAAGAGTCTATCAAAAATCTGTCTAATTTTATTGTTTTTTATATTTAGTATAGTATATATATATATATATATAGTAGAAAAACTGTTAATTTTTACGGTCATACTTAATATTCGTCTTATATATAATGTCTAGTGCGCAAGTACACTATCAACAAGATTAACTAAAAATATATTACGGAAAATTGAGTAAATAAAGTATCTTATCTTACCATACGATGTTTTTACACTTTATCACATTTTGGGTTATTTTGGATATATATTTAACTGTTACCATAAGATTAACGAAGCAATGCGCGTCTACCTACCCAAACAAAGATCCCGTTATCCCCATAATCAACGGAGATCGACACTTAAATAGGGTTTTCAGTTAAATTAGGCAAAAAAATCTTACCCCATTCATAGACGCAATTTGGTAACAAGTTTGGTAGTCATGATCTGCTGACGCAGATACCAACATCATTGCTAGAGCATCCATGGACGTTGATGAACCGTCTTTCAACTTGCTAGACAAGTTTATTATGAGACTATTGTATGACTATCGGTGTGCCAAGTATGTTTTGTCAATTCCAAAATATATTAATTGATAAATCTGATTAATTTACTAAATTGTTATTGGTTAGTTGTTATATATAGTCTTATAGGAAAGTGTGTTTTTGTATTGGAAAATAATATAATGTATAATTAAATACTCCTATTAATTAATTTTAAAAATGTGTGAGAATTGTAAACCTATATTATAAGGAACAAAGTAGTACATACGCTTAAACAATATCCAAATCAAGTGGTGTTTAGTGTATCCATCACATTAAAATAAAATATGGTTATTTCAGTAAAATGAGATTTGTTGGAAATGGATAAAAAATTAAACAGTATTATTTCGTAGTAAGTTCGTCAAATCTTCGTCTACATTTAAAGACAAAATTTTGACATAACATATATCTTTCAAAACTACATTAGATTTATGTTAGAATATATATGTTAATACACCCATTCGAAAATTAATATCAAAACACATTTGCTGAAATTTTGACGAGGTATATCAATAAAAGAGTCTATCAAAAATCTGTCTTATTTTATTGTTTATTATATTTAGAATAGAATATATATATATATATATATATATATATATATATATATATAACTGTTAATCCTTACGGTCATACTAAATTTTCGTTTTAGATAGAAAGTTTGGTTTGTAAGTACACTATCAACAAAATTAACTAAAATATATTATGGGGGTTTGTTATAGTAAAATTGAGGAAATAAAGTATCTTATCTTACCATACGATGTCTTTACACTTTATCACATTTTTGGTTATTTTAGTGCACAAAATCACAAAATTAATTACAATTTTGGCTTTAAATGTTATTCTAAAGGTCTAACCGTCTAGGAGAGTGTATTCAACATAACATTTTAAGTGATTTATTAAAAATTTACAAATTCTATGTTATTCAATCATGGATTTAAAAAAGTCTAGTAAAATCTACTGTTATTGAAATTATTATTTAAAAATCTACTTTAAAATCCATTCTTAATGATCTGATGATTTAAAATTTTACTTAAAATCAATTGTTATTCAAAACAGTTTGTGGGTTTGAATTTTAATGATATTTAGAGATTTTGGAGTATTTGAGAGGATTTGTTTAGTTAATAATACATAAATCCAAATCTCATGGTTTTAGGTGGGATTTGAAATTTTTTACAATAAATCATATCAAGTTCTCTAAAATCATCAAAATCATTTAAAATCTCATGAAAACTCAAATCAGTTGGAATATTAGATTGAATACACCCCCTAATCTAATTATAAATTGATAAATTAAGTATTTCATTGTGCTCATTTTAATGCATAGTTGTTTCTTGAAGTTTTCTTTGAAATAGCAAATAAGTTGTAGTTTCTTCTATGGTGATTTATTCTTTTTGTTAATTTTGAAAGAATGTAACTGTTTTGATTAAATTTTGTATATTTATAATATAAGAAAATGATTGAAAAAAATTAAGAAAAACCTTAGTAATATATGGATTTAATTATATAAATATGGCATTAAGAAATTGTTACAAAATATTAAACTAAATAATTAAGAATATTTGTTGTGTTTTTTTTTCACGCTTATAATAACTTTGTAATGTTGATTTAATATCAATGAATTTAGCTGGAAAAAAAAACCTCTAATATAATTTATTTAGGTATTAGAGTTTTCCTATTATTTTTACCAAAAAAAAGAAAAAAGTTTTTCTGTTATTTAATACTTTTAAACCACAAACGTTCTAATGTAAATAATATTATAAGCTATTTTTAGCTTATAAATAAAATTCTGATTTAATTAATTTATGCAAAAAAAAAAAAAAAAAAAAAAAAAAAAAAAAAAAAAGATAACGATAGCGATCTCATCTGGTCTATCTTGTTCCTCCTCTACGTCTCTCTGCTCGAGGCTTGTGCCTTCCATTTCTTATGTCAAACCTCAATTGAAGATTTCTTACATCATCTTCTTCTTCTTCTCCTCCAGAAGAAAAAAAAGAAAAGAGCCCTAATTAGTTTACAGAGAAGATGTGGGGAGTTGGAGGAAACTACTACTGGCGAAAGAGGAACAACAACAACGGAGGAGAAGGAGGAGAAAGCGAAGCGATCGTTTTGGTATTCGCTTGGATGTCTAGTGAAGAACGCAATCTCAAGAACCATGTCGATCTCTACTCTTCTCTTCTTTGCGATTCTCTCGTTTGCCATTCTCAATTTCTCAACATGTTCGATCTCTTTACCTCCCTCTCTCTCTCTCTCTCTCTGTTTTCAGTTTCTCCATTTAATTTCATAACTGAGATTGATCCTTGATTCATTCATGGTTTCATCTAATAGGTTTCTTCCAGACAAAGCTGCGGATTTAGCTTCTAATGTTGTGTCTGAACTTGTAAAGGTAAAAAAAAAGTTTGAAACTTTGATTGTTTTTGGTTGATCTAATTGATCTCATCAGAAGCTTATTTAGTTCTTGGGTTTTGATGATGTTATTGTAGGAGCTCAAAGCAAAGCCAGTTCCTGTAGTTTTTGCTTCTTTCTCAGGTGGTCCTAATGCTTGTATGTATAAAGTTCTTCAAGTAAGGTTTTTGTTTTTTTTTACACCATTTTACTCAACATTTTGATGTCTTCAGAGGAGGTTTGAGTATAACCAAGATCCTTCTTTTTGTTTATATATGCAGATACTTGAAGGAATATGTGAAACAGGACTAAATCAGGTATGCCATTGTTGTTTTTTTTTTCATTCTTGTTACATCTCTAGATGAATCTTAGGTTAATGGGTTCTTGTTTCATATCAGGATGATTGTAGATTTGTTAGAAACTGCATCTCAGGCTTTATCTATGACTCATGTCCTGTGGATTTCACTAGCGACTTGGGAGCTCGATTAGCTGTTCATCCATCTACCCTCAAAATGTCTAATCCACCTAAACCGTTTGTATGGGCAGCGAATGGTCTTGCTTCGAGTCTCGATTATGTTTTCCTCAGCAGGTTTGAATCGCAGCGAGCCGAGTACTGGCAGACTCTTTACTCTACTATAGTAAGAGCCTTTTTTTTTTTTTTTTTTTTAACATACTATGAAATGGTGAAAGAGTTCTTTAACTTTGATTTTTGGTTTTACCTCTCATCTCATTTGCATTGTTTCTTTTATGTTCTTTTGCTGCAGAATATGAAAGTACCTTATCTCATTCTATGCTCTGAAAACGATGATCTCGCTCCTTATCAAACTATACACAATTTCGCTACACGTCTCCAAGAACTAGGAGGAAATGTAAAACTTGTAAAATGGAATGATTCCCCTCATTGTGGTAAGTATAGACTAACACTTAGTGATGTTTTTATCTCCAAAATTAGTTTTTTATGGTCGGAACCTTAATCAATACATAATGCTTTTCAGGTCATTATCGTTATAACCAGGTTGACTATAAAGCTGCTGTATCCCAGTTCTTGTCAAAAGCAGCGTTGGTATATTTGCAAAAGACAAGAAGTATTGACAGAGAAGAAGCTATGAAAGAAACTCAATGTGATGATGAGATAGCAGAGCCAATTCAAAGCTTGGGGCAATCAACCTCTGGTCTTAACCGAAGCTTCAACGGAACTCCACTTGTCACAACCGATCATTTCTTCGTGCCTAGCACCGTAGGTTACTATGTCGGCAACGGAGGATCTGTGCAAGATGAACACAAACAAGATATGATTTGTTTGTCCAGTACTCAAACCGATGATGACACAGTTAAACCCAATGGTGTTCTTGGCCAAATCTTATTTGATGTTTATATTCCGAAGAATGTCGAGGATTGGGATGTAAAGTTGTCGGAAACCACGCGGTCTAGGCGAAAACCGGGGACGAGGTTTATACGTAGATCGAGATTGTAATACTTGAGTTTATTATACATATATATAATAAGTATTCATTTGTTCTCTTCAGATACTATATGGCAGAGGAATCCCATTTGGTTTTCCCTCGCATAAATCTAATAAATCAATAAAGTAAGAACTATTTTGCAGACAAGACAAAGTGTTTTCTTGGCTGTGTAAATCAAAAGACTACTCAATATCTGCAAGATTCAGTAAAGTAGTCTTATATACAACTGTTTCTTTCTTTTTGTGCTTTACCAATTCTGGTTAATACCCGCGACTTGGACTGCATTTACCATTGAGATCAGAAGAGTCACAAAGGTCACGGAATAGTAAAAATTGGAGGAAAAACAAATTCAGTGTTTTTTTAGTTGTCTTTGCAGTTTCTGCTATAACCAGAGGATGATGATAGTCTTGATTGTGACTGGAAAAACTCAAACGGAGTTCCAGGGCCAAATGAGCGCCGAGTTGCGTTTGGAGAATCTGATAACAGTGGCTCATAGACCGGGCTTCTGCTCTTGGGCTGAATGATGGATCGTGGAGATACTTCCTTCTCGATGGTCCTTGGTTGCGGTTCGATATTTCCTAGAGTCAGTATTGGACCACCCGTTCGTTCAGCTTGCTGGAGTATATTGATCTTGCTTGGTCTGTATGTATAGCGGAAGTACTTCAATGCGAATATTGGTCCCATGCCTGCTCCAACTATGAGCTGCACAAGAGAAAGAAACAAAGTATTATTCCTCTTCGGTGTTTTGTAATGGAGATTTATAGACAGGTGCTAGGAGATGACTATGATTGATACTCACAAACATCGTTATCCAGTAAGAAGGCTGAGAACAGAGGCGGAACATGATAGTGTACATTCCCGATGATGGTATGGCGCTGAAGAGAAAGTTTATGACATAGAAACCAACCAGATTTCCCCAAATGGAAAGGTGTTGCAACACCGTAAAGGAGCTGCAACGAACAAAAAATAAAAAGAGAGAGAATAAGCACTAAGCATGGGTGTTTGTATTGTGACATGCACTTTAATGTGATGTAGCCGCAAGGAAAAGGGAGCTGTACTTGGTTTCTTGAGCCACAACAAAAGCTTGAAGCCATATACATCCAGAGAGAGCTACCATTCCAAGCTCCTCCATTTCACTTTTCTCATAAGCATATGCGTGTATTGTTATTACAAATACAACAATTGCCTGCAAATAAATTCCAGAATTCAAATATATACGAGGGAAGATGAACACAAAGGAAGAACGAAGAAGAAAAAGTTACTATAAGAATTTCAACTAGGTGTGTGGAGTTTGCATAGTAAATTTGTACTTTATCACTTCGTAGATGTACACTTTTGAAGTAGTGAAGAAAATGAACTCAATTGAGTAGATTTGAGATGACTGTACTCACGTGAAAAAGGGATCGGCCAAACCACCCCGCAAATGTGCTTGGGTTTAGAAGCCTGAGTAGTTCAAAAAAATAAGATGAAATTAACAAATATGCATAAACGTACGAACAGTCACCTTCAGATTTAGTAAAACCAAATTTAGACACGACTAATCAAGCATACCTTCCAGCTTGGCAGTAGAACAAAATTTGAGGGTGTTGCATCACTGATGCTTCACTAAGATCTTTATCAATTACGCTAACAAGAACAGGAACACTGGTGTAGAAAACGTTATACGCCATCAAGCTCACTGAATTAAAAAGACTGGTTCCCGAAACGCCTGAAATAAACGAGAAGCTACGTAGATTCTGTTGTCAGTATTTTAAGAACACCCTGGATGCTATTTACTGACAACATATCTGAGATAATAAACTTACAAAATCTGGATGAAGCATATCAGCAATGATTTGTAGAAGGAATACTGGGACAAAAATGCTGTCCGGTTATATGAATACCTCCCATGAACAAGAATCAGTCTTTTCAGAAACCTGAATCCTGCGATCAAAGAGTACTCCATCAATAACCAATCAGAAACTATTTAAACGAGTTAAACAACTAATCCATGGAACAAATTCCAGAAGCATGAATAATATGAAGGAAAAAGTATCTTACTTCCAATGCTATAATCTGCAGCTCTTGCTGCCTGCAGTCCTTCTCTTCCGCTGATGCCGACCCCAATATCAGCTTGCTGTATCATTCTTACATCATTCCCACCGTCACCAATTGCAAGGGTTCGATAATCGCAGGATTTTAAGATTTCAACTAACTGCAAAGTCGAGAAAAATGTGACTCTAAAATATCAAATAAGATAAGAGTTGAAGGCCACTTGGTAATGGGAAAAATTGGATACTTAAATAAATGTAATAAGAGACAATAGCACCTGAAGTTAAGTGAGGTACCTGGGCTTTTTGTGAAGGTGTTACGCGACAACATATGGCTGTCCTAGAAAGTATAGCTAATTCAACAAAATCCTTGCGATGGTGTTTCAAAGCAATTTCTAGAGCCCAGCCATCAATGACAAATGCCACGTCCTGTACGACCCATAAAATTATTCTCTAATACAGGTGACAGGAAATTGTTCCAAGGATGCAAAAGTTCAACATTTTACCTTGGGTTCTGAAGCTGTAACCCGCATTGTAAGCAAAACCCTCTCCAAACTTCGAGAAACATCTTCTTCAGTTTTTCCATCAATCATCAGAAGTTGACCTTTAGGCTCTGATATAAACATAATTATGGTAGAACAGCATGATAAGTAGCAATAGGCAAATCTTTCTACCACAAATAGCAAAAAAGAGGAAATGATCCCAACTTACCTGGGGAGATAAAATTACATGAAAGAGCAATCTGTATAGCTGTATTCTGCTTATCTCCGGTCAGCATCCAAAAGTTTATGCCCGCTTTTCTAAGTGTCTCGATTGTCTCTGGTACACCATCCTAAGTAAATAAGGCAAAAATATATATATAAGACAGTCCTCTCCTATTTAGGATTCTACATAATATTACACTGTGAACCTCACTATGTCCTGGATATTTAAACTTTTACCTGCAAGCGGTCTTCTATTGCAGTGACCCCTAGAATATAAAGATCATGTTCTAACCTTTGACAGACCTCAGCAATTCTCCACTGTGACATAAGAAACATATCATTTTGAGGCAATCAAGTGCATCAACTTAGCCAGTTAAGTTGTAGGTCAAAATATCAACAGAAAGAGAGAATTGTTTCAATTACCTCCCTATCAACCAGAAGACTACTAGCCTCTTTAAACTTCACTGACCACTCTAGATACTCATCCTCTTCCAGTTCACGCCAAGCTAAACACAATGTTCGAAGCCCCAACTGGGAATAGTGTTCTACGGCGTCACCAATAGTTCGGGTTTGTTGACCTAAAAGCATAGAGGAGAATAAACGGCCATCAACTCTGAGCACATTCAATTGAATACTATGTACTCGTCACATATTGATAAGAGATACGTCAACTTACCAGCACATGCATAGGGAAGGATTGCTTCATCTGCACCTTTTGACAGAAGTATAATTTTCCCATTCTGACAATCTTTCACTACCACTGACATTCTTTTTCGATCTGAAGTGAATTCAAGAATCTCCAGTACCTCATAGCGAATTATCGAACCATTAAATCTGATTTCTGCATTTAATATAGAGGAAAGACAAATGATAACTACTTTTTAGGTACATATTAGGATATTCCATGGAGAGCAACACTGAAATCAGATGACTATTACCTAGAAGATTGGCATTTTTGCCGACAAAGACCATATGCAACTTTGCAGCAGCAATTACAAGAGCGTCCTCATCCTGAGATTGCGCCTTGTAAACAACATCTCCAGCTTTGCTGTCAGATAGAAACCCAAAAAATCATAACTAAATGAAAGTTCTAGACAAATGGAATATATTTGCAGAGCTTGAAACGATCTATGAAGTTCCCTTTTTCCAAAAACAGATATTGTGAAGATTTCAAGAAGTTACAATTTACCCCTGCACAGGTATAACTGTGTTGCAGATGGCCATAACTGTAAGAAATCGGATAACATCTGTAGAGCCACTGTTGATGGCATTAAGAAGTTGTGCATCTGATCAGAAAGATAAATCAAAATAAGTAAGAAAGAATACTCCTTTGATGCATACTCGCTGATGCACATGTTTCAAATAATGTATAAATTAGTATGATCGACACAAATTTGGGAAATCATAAAACTGAGTACATAATACACTAGAAAACAAAGTCTGAAACCTTTTAAAGCATCTCCATTCTCATTCCCATAAAATATGCCACCAATACAGCATCTTCTAAATATCATCTTGTTGTCTGTCAGGGTCCCAGTTTTGTCAGTCAAAATGTACTCTACTTGCCCAAGGTCCTCGCTTATTGCTGTGCTGTCATGCACAAAAAGCCACATAATGCAACAGAAGATTATGATACTAACGTGTTCAACGCAGGTGAGTCTTAGGTAGTATGACTCTATCCTAAACTTACTTTGCTGCATAAGATGCTGTACCAGTCTCTTGATCTATCATCTCCACATCCCATTCTATAAATTTTGCATAAAGACCCTTAACCAAATCTAGAGACACCTGCCACATTACATCGATAAGATGTTTAGCATGCTTAGCAGAAACAGGCATGCTAATTTATCATAATTTCGTTATCTTCAAGAATCAAGATGTTGTTCCATAAAATATGATCAGCCCCGATTTTCGATCCAATATCTATTTCACATGCCAGGAAGCCGATTTATGCTTTCTTTATGTCAGTCTAGAGCTAGCAAGGGAGCTACCAGAATTCCCACATAGGAAGTTTAAACTACCTTAATGGAGATGGGTATCATGATGGAACATAGGAGCTCAAACCGCAAAGGGATCACAAGCAGCTCATACCACGGGGCTTCCTCTGGATACTGCACATACCATTGCTGAAAAAAACAAACCAAGTTCGTATAGCTCAGAACTGCCCCAAGCATACAACAACAAGGGTAAAAGATTTATTATCGACATGACATTTTATGAGGATTAGGTAGGAATCAAACCTTCCTTGCTTCTGTATCTTTCCAAACATTTCCAGCTACACCCAGGACCATAACAACAACAATTTGGAAAACGAATATCGCTCCAGTCAGTTTATCAATCATAGCATCCATAGCAGTAAGCTTCGGCTCAGCTATACCCCTACTCAGACCAAGCTTAGTTTGGTTGCCTATAGAAGTATGAAAAATCATTGAACCCTTTGTCAAGATCAACTACAATCACACAACTGACCAGATATAGAGAATGCATGGTCTAAAAAAAAACCATTTTATAAGAAACAACTACCTGTATAGACAGATACTCCACAAGCCCACTCTGTATTTCTCAAGTAACAGGACTGAAGAAGAGTGTTTTTTATGGTTAAAGAACAGACGTCATTGTCAAGAAATGGTGGAAATAAGCGCATGTTTGCGTCAAATCTTCGAATATCCTTATCCGGAATAGGACATTCAATCACACCCTGAAAACATAGACAGCTTAATATAAAATTCGCTTATAGGAAACAATATGAACAGCCAGGAACGACCTGATTATTTACGAAGTCTTACTTACTTTCATTTTGTGTAACAAGTCTAAATCTATTCCCACACACGCTGAGGGTATAACTCTTGTTTTGAGATCAGTTTCGCCATCTAAAGCAGAAGTCTGCATGTATTAATTAACTTTTTAGGACAGTTGGAAGTACTCAAGAAAATCTACCAGCATCAACCTTGAAACTTAATTGTAGCATAAATCATATACATGCATGAACAAGAAGTGTACCTCTACATAGCAAACACCTTGTGGATCAGAGGTACCAAGCAAAACTAGATCACAAGGAACTTCATCATTCTCACGCAACCAGACAATATTGCCAACCTGAATGTCCTGCGCTTGAATCTACAAGCAATATACTAGTACATTTAAGCCAAAATATCACCTAAAAAAATCAATCGCCAAGAAAAAATTCTCGCAGAAGTGATTCATACATGCTTCTTGATCCCCTGTTTCACGATCCAAACTTCTTTCTCATTTGCTTTCTTATCTGATAGAAACCTGTGATAATCATCCCAAGCTTCTTTGGAAGCAGAGACCGCAAATATGAATATTAAAGGACCCCATGTACTTGCAGGATTAACAGGGGTGATAAGCGACCAGAGCTGAAGGCACGCAATCAACAGAAAATACTGGTTCATAAACCGGCTGAAAAGAAGGAGATAAAACATCTCAATGAGAGAATTCAAATGTTATAGAACATTAGAACCATAAATCAAATGAGAACCAATACCTGAATTGCTCCCACAAGTTCTTGGGAAGAAAATTCCACAACGTATACTTTCTGTTAGATATGCGGTTATCACAACAAAGCTCTTTCGAAGCTTCATCATCGTTAATGTAAACAAAACGCTTCATTTGTTTTTTCTTGGAAGCAAAAGAAAAACTCTTCTAATATTCATTCCATCCTTAACCTCAGAAAACGATGATTGAAGTTTACCACCATCAACTGCCAAATATGAATGGTTAAGCAATAGGTTCACATTAAGGGATGACATTGTAAATCTAAATCAAAAGCACAATGGACATAAAACGCAGTAACAACAAAACCACTTCCTAATTCCAAATTACTATCATTCTACAATATAAGTGAACTCGGGTGGGCAAACAATAAACCCCATTGTTGAAGAAGCAAACCCCCCCCCCCCCCCCCCCCCCCCCCCCCCACATAGAGGAAAACAACAACAGTTTCCCCAATTAGGAAGATCGAATCAAAATTTCAAACAGCACAAATCTCTCAAGATCCGCAACTCAAATCTGATTCAATTCAACACATCGACTTCAATTGTTTTATTCCATCTCTCTAAACAAACAAGCTTGAAGAAGCAAAAACAATTCAAACGCAAAACTTCCAAATTCGTTAATATAAGATTGAACGATACGTTACCTTATCGATCACCCAGGAGCTCGATTTTTTTTTTTTCTCTTAGGAATTTTGAGAATTCTTTTGCTTTTTCGTGACTTTTTTTTTGTTCTCTGCTCTCTGTTCAATGTTTTCGTTAAGGAGGAAAAGGAGGTAGTGATCTGCAGCGACGGTGCGTTTTGTTGACTTCCGTAGAAATCGGCTCTTCCTGATGTAGTTTAGATTGATTCAAATGACACGTTTCGTTGTTTGCTGTGTCAGAAAACGGCACGCATTTCTCTATCGTAGAGTAAAAGACAAAACAAAACGGTGGTGCACACTCTACGACGAAGTTCGATGCTCTCGCCGTCCCCGAATATACCATCTTTGTGAGGACCATCGTTCCAAAAAATCTTCATTTATACATTACCAAACTTTTATACTAGTTGTTATGATATTGATGATACAAACACGTTTGTATTATTGATCGAAGTTGTCCACGTGAAAAATGAGTTACAAGTACAACGAAGACGTTTTCAGACTTCAGACAATAATTTTACTCTTTACATCTACAAGCTAAAAATGTATCTCAAATAAAAGATGAGAATTAAGAACCGAGCAAGATCACACATTTCACATAACAATACGTTATAACTATGATCAGAGTCAGATCCATGGCGTTTCTGTTAAGACTCTCAAAGTTCGAACCGATATTGTTCGATATTGTTGGAACCGATATTGTTCGAAATTCTTCGACGAATCTTTTGACTGTCAAGCAAAACTATCTCCAGTTTTCCAATTTTCCTTCTTGATTCTCAAGAAAAAATCTCCTCGAAGATTTAACTCAGTCTGTGTACAACCTTAATTCTCACCAAAAATCACCACAAGAACAAGCTCCACTCCTAAAATGGTGGAACCTCATGTTATCCCTCATTATAATCACCCTCCCTGTAACCTCTGACGCCAAACGCATAAATGTGTGACAATCTTGGCACATCTTCAAATTCTTCATTACCTTTATTGTAGAATCTCTGCTTGTAGTGAGTAAACAGAATGCTAAAGCCAGCTTCTCGGTGTGCTGTATCAGTATCAACCTCTTCGCATTGTCACTCACGTCGTAGGGCACAGAGCTTAAATCCGGTTGATACCCTAATACCGTTAATCTTTCTACTAGCTCTTCTAACTTTTCTTGAATCTTATTTGACATCGGATGGTTCAGGTTTCCCGGGAAAAACTTATGCATCTGACCATTCTTATTTAATATATGTTATATAAATTTGTGTGAGAAATGATGATATATTTAATTATTATTCAGTTAATTATTTTTTTTGAAAAGATAATAGCATGTTAATGTAGTTAAGTAGAAAATTTAAAGGTATTTTGCTAAAAGATGTACAAAGCTCTCTGACAGCGACACATCAATTTTTTTAATAGTGTGTTTCTCTATTAATATATAAAGGGTATTACAAACTCAAAAGTCACCTACAATATAATATTGACGACAAAAAGTAATGTCACTCATAAACCATACAGAAAATAAAACAGAATGTTTCAATAGTATAAAAACAATATCGAGTTTGTATTTTTATGTAGTTTTTTACCGTATAAAATCAAAACTCAAATCTTTCTCAACTTTTCTACATGATATTTTTTTTTTTTTAAATTTACCTAAAAAGTCTATTCTTTGTAAAGCTACTTAAACTTTTATTTTAATACAAATAACTACATTTCTAATTAAACCGATCAATAAACCTCCTTCTTGATCCAAGTTAATCTCATTTTTGATCCGGTTTTGCGATTCTTCTTCTTCTACACCCCGTTTTGTGACCTGAATCTATTCCTTATGCTTTTTTCTGGACAATTTTTTTTTTTTTATGTTGTTATCATTTTAAAGAAGTGAATTATCACAATTTGTGATTCCAGCCAAACAAACTCAATACTTCTTCTCCAATCTCAAATCTTTTGATATGTGTTTCTCTCTTTTAAACCTCACAACTCATCTGCTCCAAACCCATTTAACAGTGTTTTCCACCGGAAAACTCACTACGACGGCGGAGAAAGATCAATTCTGATCAATTTAGTACCATATCGTTAATCAAGCCCTTGAGTATCCTAACCTCCAATTCCAACACCCAAACCCAATCAACCGATTTCAACACCTTCTTAAGTCATGACCCAAGTCATGGTCGTGACTCGTGAGATCAATCAACCATAGGCTCACAACGAATTAGATCTATGTTTGTATGTTATAGTGTGATCCAATTCAATTGATTAGCTTGATGTCGACTTGGTTAGCTGGTTTAATGACGGCTCACTATTCTTTGGCATCAGTTTTGGAAGTCGAAGAAAGAATATGATTTTGTTTGAAAGAAATCAAAACTGTAGAAGGATTAAGATTTATTATTTTGTGTTGATATATATACACATTCTCATTCTCATTCTCTTCTATTGTATCTCTATTCATCTGTATCTTGTAATCTCTCTAAAGTTCTCTTCTTGAGCTTGACAGAAACACTTGAATCATTATAGTGATTTGATGAGTTGAATCCAACTCCAAACATAGATTCATCACATCGGTGAATCGAACTGGGTAAACAATTGCTTGTATTCTTGCTTTCTTATTTTGTTTTAACTTTTTTTTTTGCTTCTGAGATTGTGCGTGAGTGATTGAGCTTATTTGTGTTGAGTTCTTGAGAGGTTATCGCCATAGAAACTTAACTGATTGGTATCAGAGCCAAGGTTCCATTGGTGCTGGCGAGCAACGCGAACACGAACATGAATTTGAAGACTTTGTTCCAAGTCTTTAATGAGAATTCAGATTTCTCATTATGGAAGATTCAGATGCAAGTTGATCTGGATTTAGCTGGGCCAAAAGGATTCACTGAATAATTCTCTCTAATGAATATGGTTTCACTTACAAAAGGTGAAGGAAAGAAGGCTGTAGAAGGTGATAAAGAATCAGAATCTTCTCAAACAAAGTTTCTGATCTTGACAAGGTTGTGAAGTCAGAACAGGCTATGAATTTTGTAATCGCTCATGTTGGTGATGTTGTTCTGAGGAAAATCAATCATTGTAATAGTGCTGCAGAGATGTGAGAGACCCTCAACAAGTTGTACATGGAGACATCTTTATCAAATCAGATCTATGTGCAGCTTAAGTTTTACTCATTCAGGATGAGTGAATCGAAGACCATTAATAAGAATGTGAATGATTTCTTCAAGATTGTGGCTGAGCTAGGTAGCCTAGAGATTAATGTAGCATAGGAAGTTCAGGCAATTATGTTCGTGAATGGTTTACTTGGTAGGTACACTCAGCTAAAGCTTTTTTTTTTCACTATAAGATGTGGTCTCATCTGCAAGGTCTTTAGAGAGAGATTTGGATGAGCTAAAGTGAATGAAAGAAGCTCACCAACGGTTCTCTACACAAGTGAAAGAGGAAGACCAATTGTCAGGAATAATCAGCAAAGATGACAAGGCAAGGGCAAAAGCAGGTTTAATTCTAAAGCAAGACTTACCTGCTCGTTCTGCAAGAAAGAGGGTCACTTGAAAAAAGACTGTTCTGCTAGAAAGAAGAAGATGGAGAGTGAAAGTAAGGGTGTGTTTTCTGAAGCACTAAGTGTTAATGATCAGATGGTTAAAGATCTCTGGGTGTTTTATTCTGGGTGAACGTCTCACATAACGTCTAGAAGGGACTGGTTCTACAGTTTTCAAGAAGGAGGATCAACAACAATCCTTCATGGTGATGATCATTCAGTGGATTCACAGGGACAAGGTTCCGTTAGAGTTAACACTCATGGAGGATCGATTAAATTTGGAAAAAAACAGAGTCGGTGACATGATTATCGGTTTAAAGTGAAAAAGAAGGTTTGGGTCAAAATAGGGTGAAGAATAGCAAAATCGGGTCAAAAATCAGATTTTAACTCGGTTAAATTTGGATAAAGTCAAATTGGATTGAATAGTTTCGATTTATTGATCGGTTTAATTAGAAATGTAGTTATTCGTAAAAAAATAAAAGTTTGTGTAGTTTTACAAAGAATAAACTTTTTTTAGGTAGATTATAAAGAGACAAAATATTCATGTAGGAAAGTTTGAGAAAGCAATAAGTACCAGGATGAAAATTGCGCAACCCATATTCTTTTTGTAAACTATATCTTTCACGGGCTCAAATTTTAACAATATCAAATACTCCAAGCTAAAGCCCAAATTTTAAAACATATCATAAAAATACATGGAAAAAAGATGTCCAGCTACACGAGGTATGACGCAATACATGGCCACACATCTCAAGTTTAATAATGTATGCCCAGCTACATCAAGTATATGTTTAACTTTTATTTTGTCGTTTTAAACAAGTGGGAAAGTGGGGTTGTTGTCGGCAAGATTCAATTCTTCTTTATATGTTACTTAGGTTATTGTCTAGTCTTGTTGTGTAGCCTTAGTTTGTTTATACATTGTTAATAGGTTATTGTCGAGGTTACTGTCGGGTTCATTAGTTGTTTATAACAACTTGTCTTTGTCTTCTCTGAATTATATATTTTTTTTTGTAGTGGAAAAATTACAGTGAAGGTGAATTGCCATTATTCTGGCCAATTCAAGACAGACAATGGAGTGTTGAAGTACGTCGATGGAGTTATTGAAGTTTTTGAGGTTGATTCAGTGACAATTTTTCAAGACATATTGCTAAAAATGTTTGGAAAAAGAGTCAACAATCTTGGGAGAATGTGGTACAAGCTACCATTTGAAGAACTTTCTGATAGGCAGCCTCTGTGGGAGAATGTTGATAGCAATAAGAATAAATTGGTTTCAAAAGGACGTTGGATGGGAGAGGTGGACATCTTCTTTGAAAAGGCAGAAGAAGAACCGCTTGAAGCTGCTGGAGAAAAAGAAAAGGATGTTGCTGAGAAAGCCATAGTAGATGATAGTGGGAATGGTAAATCAGATGCAGGTTTATCCGAACCTGAAGAGTCAGATAATGAAGATGAGATTGTTGACAATGATGCTGGTATTGCAGTGGAGGACATTCAAGTTTTCAACAATGATAACTATGAAGAACAAATTCCGGATGATGATGAAGTATATCCTGCAACGGATGATGAATCTGGCGATGAAGAAGAACAAACAGAGAGATTGGTTAAGAAAGGCTTACCTGATGGAGTCTTTAGTTTGAGGCAGTTATTCAATAGTGGGAGTGAGTTTAAGAAGAACATCATCTGATATATATTGAAGACGAGACGCAATGTGGTGTATGCTAGGTGGGAGAAGGATAAGCTTGAAGCTGTTTGTAAAGCAAAAGGTTGTACTTGGAGCATATATTGTGCTATAGAGAATCCGATTGGGAAGTGGATGGTGAAGCGTTATCATAGTGAACATCTATGTCATCCAACCGGAAGGTGTGAAACGATAAAGACTCCTATCAGGTAAGTTTTGGAAGACTATATATCAGATTATTACTTGAGTGAGAAATGGAAGGGAACATATAGAAGAGGTTTGAGGCCTGTTAATGGAGTTAAGTTTTGGGAAGATTCTGGTAAACCAAGAATTGTTGCACCTCCTTATAAACGACATGCAGGGAGACCTAAGGGAAAAGCCAGAATCAAGGGACTTAATGAATCACCACGCAAAAAAAAGTCTCAGACGAAGGTTGATCAAAAAGGAAGAATAGTGCATTGTGGTCTATGTGGTGAACAAGGACATAATTCAAGAAAGTGTCCTCATGAGGTATTGTTATCGGACATTTGATTTATTTTTCTTGTCTTACATATGGTTAATTTGATAATTTTATTTTGTTTTAGTCTCCGGAGAGCAGGGCAAAGAGAAGGAAGCTTATGGTGACTCCTCTATTGGAAGCTCAAGATCAAGAGGAAATGGGAGCAGCATTGGCAGCCATGGAGCATGAAGATCAACCGGAAATTGGAGGAGCTTTGGTTGCCATGGAGCATCAAGATCAAGATGATGCTGAAGTGCAAGATGTGTCATCAACAGCACCATAAGGAAGTCAAGATGATGTTGGTTGTTGTTGTGTTCGGGTTCTTTTTGGATGTTGTGTTTGGGTTCTTTTTGGATATTAACATACTTTGCTTGTTGTATTTCATCCTTGTGCCATCCAAACAAAAAGTTCTTTAAACCATCCGATTTTTGGTTCAATATGTTAAACGGACCAAATCCTACAAATCAACATCAATAACAACTACTTGACAAATCCAAGTACGATGAAATACATTACATAGTAATTAACTTAACCAAGTACGATGACTCCAATTGCACAAACAAGCAAGCCTGTCAAACCCGTGATAACGAGGCGTTGACGAGACACAATTGCTTCCATATCATCAATCTTCTTCTTCTACAACTGATTTCTCTCTAAATCCCCCTTCAGCTCCATGGTTGTCGTTGATAGTTGACTTATTATCTTATTCTTCTCATTAATTTCTGCTTGAGCTTCAACCAATGCTCTTCTCGGCCAGCCTTTCACTTCTTCTTCATCAACCCAACTAAAGTACTTACAATGACCATTACCACCTTCCTACACAAACATCAAACAATTACTTAATCAACAAAGCTACTCACCTCAACATATATCGAAATTCAAGTGATACATACCTTGTACAGCTCACATCCAAGGAACCTTCGATTTGGATTTCTTGCCGTTTTCGAGATGAACATCTTCGCCGGCAATCCACAATCACAAACTTGCCCGACTCCAGACCTGCTCCTCATGCTACTAGACGATTCCGATGTTAATTTCATCTTCACTCTGAATTGAAGTTTCTCACACGATGAAGAACCCTAATATTCAATTTTTTGTCGATTTGGGAAAAATGGGAAATGTTATGGATCTCTGTTTTTTTTTTTTAAATTTAGATAAAAAGCCCATTAAAAATGGGTCCGAGTCGGGTATTTTATTTTGGTTGCAGGTGCTCGGATCGGGTTTTAGTTTTCCCCGATTATGGTTCTGATGAGTCAACGCCGGTCGTTGCCGGGAGAAATGACCCGGTAAATCGAGATTTTATGTCCATGGTGTAAAACACATGACGTCATGTACTTGATGTATGTAGCCATGCCAAACATATACTTAATGTAGCTGGGCATATATTATTAAACTTGAGATGTGTGGTCATGTATTGCATCATACCTCATGTAACTGGACATCTTTTTTCCAAAATACATTCACATGTTTGTTTTATACTTTTAGTTGAAACTCTACTTTTTGTTTAAACCCTACTTTTCTTAAGTTTCTCCGCCGTCAGTGATTATAAATTTAGAGGTCTCAGAAAATAAAGAATAATCGAAATCAGAGTTTCAACGCCGCCCGACACATTCTGAAAATCTGAGAATATATGTGGTAATATATATATGTTTTTCTCTATCTTTTATAACATTTTGAATTTTTGCTTCCAATCCTTGTTCACTAGCTTTTTTGGTTTCTGAAGGATAGTGGTAGTTGGGGTAACGCTTGCTTTCATCACGCTGCAAATGAGAGAGAAACTGAGATGAAAAAGCAAGTTCTCTCTTTGCAAGGTCTCTTCCACTATGAAACCGTAAGATTAATTTTTATTTTCCTATATTTTTTCCATTTTGTGCTTTACAAAAAATCCACTTTAAATCTTTATATTTCATTAAAAATAAATGTTTATGTATGAATATATTACATTATATGGATCCATACAATTGAATACTCAGGAATTTTGGAGTTCTTAGATCTGAATCTGTTAGGGCAACCCCAATATGGGGATTTATTTTAGGGGCTATTAAATTGTTTATTCATATATTTTGTAGTTTGAGATGATTAAGAACTTTGGGTTTGTTAATTAAAAGTTTTCCCACCATTTATTTTGAGTCTCTTAATTAATTTTTTTTTAAATAAAAAATCTAAATTAAAATATGAAATTATTGCATTTGAGATATATATTTATAAAATTATTGCATTTCATAAAATTTAAAACATATGAAACATTAAAACATAATAAATGACAAGTAAAATACATTAAAAGAGGAAATGCTTAATACCATAATACCAACTGCAGAAACAATCTTGAGAATAAATTTTTAAGCTAGCCACAGTAATTTGGTAACTTTTTATTCGCTAAAACAGAACCGAAAAAGAACTATATTGAACTTGTAAATTTTAGTGAGACAGCTGAAGAGTATGGTAACATTAGTATATGACTGATAACTCACACATAGAAACTAAATGCAACTTAAGCAAGTAAAGAGAGAAGTGATATTGTCTTAAGCTGCCGAACCAATCACTTTTAACAACAGCTTAGACCTTAAATGAAAACATGTACTTACAGGAAGAGCTTCCCATATTGCTTCATCATTTACGCTCTCTTCATCTCCAGGCATCAGTGCCCGACACATTCTGAAGATAAAACGTGTGGTATATTAAGAACTTCATATAGGAAAGCAGATTAAATAATTCCAAGAAATTTTCCTACCAAATAGACACCAATGCAATGCATAGACAGCTTCATAATTGGACAGTTTGATTGATTTTAGAGAAATCTCAGACTGTGTTTGAGAGACTAGGATCTGGAACGTTTCTGTCGGTAATATCACTCGTATACAAGTTCTGATCATAACCATAAACTTCATGCTGCATCAACCCGGAGTTACCCATACTAGACATGTTCTGATCACAACCATAAAGCTGCATCTGCATCAACTGATCCAGCCCATAGTTATTCACAGATTCTTGTACTGCTTCTGTGTTTGAGACGCAAGGATGTTGAAAGCTGCTGCTATTGATGTTACCCATACTACACATGTTCTGATCATAGCCATAAAACTCCTTCTGCATCAACTCATTCATCCCAAAGGATTCTTGTACCCCCGAGTAATGTTCTGTTTTTGTGACGCAAGGATGTTGGAAACTGTTGTTGAAATAGCTTCTTGCCCTGTAAATGCTAGAGGCAAGTTGATTCCTTCCAATGCCATCCAGTCAATCTCTCTCTCCCATTTCTCCCATCCCCACCAAACATAAGATTGCATCTTTGGAGCCAGTGTCCAACATTTTGGTATCCAAACAGACAGAAATAATCTCTTCCTTAGAAGTGCTGAAACATGAAGTGAGCTCAGAGTGATTCAGATTACACCAACCCTAAATAAACCCAAAAACTCTTAGTTCTACTGCAATTGTTTGGTTTTGCCTCAATTCTTCAGAAATTAACCTGATTTGAATCAATCAATTGAAAATAAAGGAACTTTGAATTAATTAAAAAGGGAAAAGCAAAGAGGAACTTTAAAAAGGAACTTTGAATTAACCTTCTTAGGGACGTTGTACTCGACGATGAAGGAACCATGCTTCTCGACGGCGAGAGAGAGGCCGTTCAAAGTAAGTCGGCGACGAGGGTAGCTTAATATCGCCGGCGTTTGATGATTCAGTGGCCGGATCCTCCGATTGAATCTCCTCCTAATCGCCTCCGCCGATTCAATCTCCTCCGCTTCGCATCTCCTCCGATGCCCAAACCATCTGATTCCATATCTTTGATTCTATCTCCTTCATTGTCAATTCGCGTCTTCCATCGAGAGAGAGAGGGAGAGAAAGAAATAAAACTATCGACCATCAAATTTTTTTTTAATCTTCTATTAATCGGTTGCCCAACAAAAACGTGACACGTATGGTCTCTTATGTCAAAATCAAGTCTACTAAATAAAAGATCCTCTTATCTTTTTTTCTTTTATCTGATTTATTTATTTTTTATTTTTAGTTAAAACTCCTCTTACAACTCCCCATTGAAGATAACCTAATATTTGGGAAACAACTATCTGGATATGGTCTATACTCGCGGCTATCCATATTCAATCCAGATCGGCTAAAAATATTAAAATAATAATAAAAATTAATATACTATATTATATGAATGTTTTCAAAATATCATAGGAAATTTATTATATTTTTATTCCTAAATACATCAAATTCTTCAATATATAGTTTTGGTAATTTTTTACACAATTTTCTTTACATAAAATAAATATAAACTTTTACATGTATCATAATAAAATTATATTTATAGTGGATCTGAGTTAGAGTGGAGTATCATGACCTTTAAATCTATATACCCTTATTCTAAGTTTTGGATATCCTATTTTCTGATCAGATTGGATTTCGAATTCCGGATACTTTGTTCAATCCTACTACATTGTAGTGATTATGGGGAGAAATTCATCGTTTTTATAATCTGATTATTTAAAAAAAAAATAAAATAAAAATTAGAAGATTGGTCAAAAAAACTAGTGAGAACAACTTGTAAAAATAAGTTCAAATAATCAATCAAGAAAGGAAAAAAATCCAAACAATAAATTGAGTTTTGGGTTATAGATAAAAAGTCTTTGTTCAAAGTATATTTTCATGAAAGACCAAAGAAAATAAATCACCTATACAAAAATGAATAATTTCTATTTGAAATATTAAATATGGAAATATTTTTGATACTCAGCAATGAGAATTTAGACTATATACATTTGTGTAAATATAGGAGAAAAACATATTTTGCAATATCAAAAATGATAATTTTACCATAAAATTCATATGTACTAATAGTTTCCGCATGTTCATCATCTATGGTTTTGTGTTTCAGTAAATTTTATTATTTGATGAGTTTTGCATTAACATTGGATTAAAAAGAAAACACACAGAGATAATTGTTAATTCTTTGTTTAGTAATTTGATGGTAGACGAAGATAGCTGTTGTCCTATCCTCAACATGACTTTGTGTTCCATTGCTTCATTCTTTTCAGTACCGTTGTATTCATGGATGTGTATTTTTATTGGTATGTGTCTCTTGATCTTTAGATATATCTCTAATATATTTAAAGATACGAAAGACAAAGAAATAAACATACACGCAACAAATGAGGACAACATTCAAGAAAAGAGAAAAAAAAAAAAAAAAAAAAAAAAAAAAAAAAAAAAAAAAAAAAAGAAGACAATGCTACAAAACCATGGAATTACTAGACTAAAAATTAACATTATTCTTGTGTTTTCTTTTTGCATTCATCGTTAAAGTAAAACATCTCGAATTTTAAAGTTATAATGCTACAAAACCATGTAATTTTGAACACGTAGTAAGGATTAGTATACTACATATGATTTTTTGTTTATGGTACAATTACGATGTTTTATATTGCTAGTTATGTTTCTTTTCTATATTCGCAAATTTATTTAATCAGTCAACTCTTTTTCTCAATACAGTATATTTTCTTATTTAATAATTAATTAATCGTTTTATAATTTTTTTTTATTTTTATGGTTATAATTTAATTAAAATATACTTTGAACAAAGACTTTTTATCTATAAACAAAAACTCAGTGTATTGTTTTGGATTTTGTTTTTTTTGTGGGATTGTTAAAACTTATTTTGACTAGTTTTTTTTTTACTTTTTAGTAATTTTTTTGGCAAATTTCTTTGAACTAATAAAAATATTATGAAAAGGATAAATTCTTGTAACGTAGTGTACATATATGAAGAGTTATTATAATACTTATTATAAAAATTAAGTATCGAAACTTTAATTTTCAATAGTAATAAATTTGTATTCACTACCTTTTCGGCTATGACGAGGGAATATAGATTCATGCAACAACCCAAAACGGCTAGTAAAGTTTCCAAGAAAAATCGACGAACAAAGCATCCAAATAAGACAAATTAGAATATTGAGGCAATGTTAACACCTTGGAGTACTTATGGATGGCATGTGTATAGCAAAGCATAAAGTAAATGTCATATACAAAGTTATACAAACATAATTTTATTGAATCAATCAGTGATGTCACTACAAAAAAACAAGCCTATTGCGATGGCAAGATTTGTCGCTCATCCCTCGCAAAATGGTATTAGTGACGGATTTGCGAGCATCGTCAATTCCTCGCTAATCGCGTCTCGCAAATTATTACACGTAGCACTTCCTTCCCAAAATTTGCGAAGAATGTAACTCTATCGCAAAACACATGCAAATTGCGATGAACAATATTCCTTGCAATTATCTTGCAAAATCTGTCGAAGTAAATCTCTCGCAGATTTGCTAGGTTTTTGCGACATTATTTCCATCGCAAAATATTAATAATATTATAAACCCAGAAATGAATTTCGTCGCAAATCCGTAGCAATTTTGTATTCCTCGCGAATCTGTAGCATTTTGATATTTATTTTTTTGATTTGGAAATTTATACATTTATATTTTGACAATAATTTATAAGAAATAGAATATATAATCAAAATATAAAATAAAATTCAAACATATATTAACTGAGACAATTTTTTGTTTCTAAACAAAAAAATTGTCATATAAACCATGTCCAAAAAACAAATGAAACCTTAAAACTTAATATCAAATTGTCTTAAAAAGATGGTGATAGAGAGGGAACTCCGTTTCCGGTTCCTGTGTCTGTGCCATTACCAGTGCTAGTGCCGGTGCCGGTGTCGTCCCCTGTCTCAGCTATGGTTGGATTGCAGCCATGTTCAATCCTGCTTCCAAACTTAGCAGCAAACTCAGGATCCTTCCCGGCAAGTTAGTCAAAGTATGCATCATAGCTATGCATTTTTTATGCATTGTCTTGAAGTTGAGTGGCTTGAGTTTGGAGAGTAGTGGCTTGAGTTGCGAGAGTAGCTTCAGCGACAGCAAGCTTCTGAGCAAGAACAACCAGATCCTCAGTAGGCGGAAGCGATGGTCCAAAATGGGCTGAAGATGCTTCATTTTGCAAAGAACCAACTCCATAAAGTCTATTTTTCTTCTTCGGACAATTACTTTCATTGTCATATGAAAGAAAGAACCAACAACCAACATACAAGATTCGGATCCTAGAACAGACACAACAACACAAATGTAGCATATCCTACAAATGCACATTACAATCAGACCAATCTTAGCATATCATATGACAAACTAAAAACAACAACACAAACTAACACAAACTCATACAAGACAAACTTAAGAGATTTCAAAAACCACACAAGAAGTTTACCTCGGCATAAATTTTGTTCTTGGTATGAACAGACAACCCACCAGAAGCAGAACTCTCCGTGTTATCCCTTGAACAGATCTGAGACTGAACCTCTTGTATCTTTGATGACACTTCATTGAAGATGGACTCTGACTTTCCACCGACAAAACTCCCATCGGGTTTTTTGTGAGTGTCTTCTAGGACACGTAGATAATCCGGAGTGCTTTCACCAGTCAGCTCAGACTAACACAAAGTAAAACAAAAGACAAAGGTTATTAGTAAGAAAAAGACAGTAGTATAGAAGTAACAAGAAGAATCTAGAAACTTACAAGTTTTCTGGCACGAGCTTTAAAAGAGGTCTTGCCTGAGCGTTGTTTATGTATGCTAGTGCCATCAGGATCATGATATCGAGCGTTACGACCGTTGATACTCTTTACTTCTGATTTGGGATCACGCCAATACTTAACTAGTCCAGCCCATACTTGAGGATCAATCCATCGCGGCCTTGCATTATCACCATTATCCCTCCACTTTCCCTTCCACCGGCTCACTTGATCACACATCCGCTCCTTCAACTTCTTCTTAAACTCATGTCTAACTCTACCGTTTATAGAACGGTCCCAATTATATGTTTGCTTGTAAAAAAGAAAACAAAATATATTAGTATTGATCCAAGCTACATAAGTTTCATACCATCGATTAAACTAAACTACATATGCATGAGGCTCAAAACTAAACTAAACTATTACTTACCGCAAAAGTTTCATACCAACGATCTACGACCAGCTGTGGCGTTTTTGTCCAATTGGCATGAGGCTCTTTGAAATCTCTTTCAAAGATGCTGCGGACAGTGGCTACAACCCTCCCATCATCAGAAAACCTAGGGATATAATTGTTTTGATGTAATAAGTGTAAAATTGATCCTAGAATTAAAAATGCAAATTTAAAATTGAAATCAGTTAAATCATTCTCTAACCAGAGAGTTCCAGGGGGCGGTTTGGATCTAATCGTGTTAGATGTTGACGGCCAGGACTCTCGAGTAACTCCTCCAACGTCATATTGTTTAAACGTTGCGGCAAAGATGTGGCTGGAGATGTAGGTGTGGCTGGAGATGTAGGTGTGGTTGCAACGGACCTATCGATTGAGATGCAACAGCGGTTGGAGGCGCACGAATGGGTGGAGATAAAGCAGGTGTCGGAGGCCTATGTTGTGAGGTTGCATGTCGAGAATCTTGAACCCCCGATGACGACCCGCAAGAACCACCACTACATGGACTTGGAGCATTAGTCTGCGAGAGGAATCGTGTGTAGTCGTTCCCAGAAAACATCTACAAGAAAAAAAAAGTATGAGATCGAAATCAAAAACTTAGGGTTCTAAATCGGAAAATAGGATGACAGATCGACTGAAAAAAACCGTAAATCGAATAAAACAACATTTAAATCGAATGATTTAAGAGATGTCTATACCGTAAATCGAATGAAAAACCGTAAATCGTTTGAAGATGAAACTATTGAAAGATGACTGTCAGATTTACCTTTGTAAATCTGGTAGAATAGATCGACGATGAACCGGAGATGAAGGAGAAGCAGAATCGAATCGAATCGAAGAAGATTGAAGGAAGAACTTAGGGAAAGAAGAAGATTTAACCGGAAAATGGTGAGAGGTTAAATGGAGAAGAAGGAAGAAAAAGAGAGATTTTAGGGTTTTGGAAGCGGCGTGGTTTGAGCGAGCTCAAACTAGGGCTGCGGTGTATATATAAACTTTTTGAAGCCTCGCAATTCCGTAGCAAATATTGCGACGGTGTTGCAATGTTTCCCCGCAAATATGTCGCAATACGAAACCCTAAATATTGCGACGGCTTTGCTAGTATTTCTCGCAAATACGTCGCAATACAAAACCCTAAATAAAACAATAAATATGTATATAATTGGAAAAACCAACAAAAAAACTATAGATAAAATGGAAAAACCAAATTAATAATATTTACTTTACATTAATACTTTGTATTTGGCCTAATATTTATTGTTTTGGAAATAATATTATGGAATAATATTGCGAGGCATTTGCGAGGGAGACCTTGCTAATCCGTCGCAAATTTGCGAGGGATGACCTACGGCCCTCGGTAAAATCTCGCAAATACCTCGCAATATTTGCATACCTCGCAACTAAGTAGCAAAACCATCGTAAAAACAACAAAACATTATGTAAAAAAACACGACAAAACACCATTACAATGGTGAAGATTTGACGCTTCTTCTGGGAGCACGAAGTCATAGACGTGGCCCAAACCCATTACACGCGGAGTTACAAGCTCTAATATGGGCTATGAAATCTTTGATAGCGGCGGGGGTTGACTGTCAAGCCTTCGAGACGGATTGTGCAGAATTGATTGAGATGGTGGAGCTGCCCGAAGATTGGCCGGCTTTCTCGAACCTGCTGGAAGATTTCTCCTTGCTCCAATCTTTTTTCCCTTCCTTTACCTTGACCAGGATCCCTCGTAAGTCCAACGTCAGGGCAGATTGTCTTGCTCGAGCTTCAAGATCTTTAATTTCTGAAATTTCTTTTGTAAACTCTTATCCTCGTGTTTGGGCAACCAATCTTGGAGTAATCTTTTAATTTATTTAATGTTTGGTTGAAAAAAAAAAAACACCATTACAATTTACCTAGTTCCAAATATGATTCACTATCCTCATTAGAATCTACAAACTTCATTGGAAAATATTATTTCACCTAGTTCTAGAAACTTCTACCTAGTTATACATATATACTTCATTGGATAGTAATCTACCTAGTTGTACAAAACTTCATTGGATATCCTCATTATAAAGTTCAAGCTTCATTATCCCCATTAGAATCTACTCACTTCTTTGGATAACTTTAATAGTAGAACTAAAAAAAAATTAGCAAAAATAAATTTGCGAGGCATTTGCGAGGCATTTGCGAGGATACGTAGCAAAAATCTCGCAAATTCGTCGCAAAATTTCTAAACATCGCAATTACATAGCACTTTGCGAGGATTTTGCGAGGCCAATCTGGCAAAACGTCACAATTTTAACGCATTTCCGTCACAAAACGAGTAATATTTTTATTTAAAAAAATTAACAAAAACTACAATTACTCAATCATATTTATTTTCTTAATTACTAGAAAGTACATCATCATTAGAATCATCTCCATCATCAGACTCTTCGAATTCGTCTAATTTAGCCTCTTCTTCAGAGACATCACCAACATCTTCTACTTGTCGGTTTTGTGGATCAATGTGGATAACATCTTCTGTTGATATGTTTGGAATGGAAATTTCATCGACTCTCTCTTGTTGCAACACGACTTGCTCATCAACTAACCCGATGATACGGCCTCGAGGATTAACTTTGATAACTGATAACCACATATCACGTTTAGGCCGCAAACGAGGATAGGGAATAAAGCTCACTTGTTGTGCTTGTGATGCTAGGATGTAAGGATCAAATTGGCATACGATCTGTTGGCATTTACATCGACAACTCCCCAATTATTTACTCGCACGCCTCGGGGCAATGGATCATACCAGTTACACTTGAAAAGTACGCATCTCAGATTCAGAAGGCCTGGATATTCAACTTCTAAGATTTGTTGCAAAATGTTATAGAAATCGCTATCACCAGCTTGTACGTAGATTCCCTAATTTGCTGTAGCTTTTTGACTACCATGTGCATATGTATGAAAAGTGTAACCGCGAGTGAAGTACATCAGAGAAGCGGTGATTTTTGCTCTTGGTTCTTGAACGAGCTCATGCAACCAAAGGCAAGGGTTCATTTCCACATCCATTTTGAACCTATAATAGGAAAAGTTTATTAAAATTAAAGAATAAATAAATTATACATATAGTTTAAACCAATTATATATATACTTACATAGTATTTTAACCAATTAGCAAAATCCCGCTCTTTGTAAGCTTCATAATCAACTTCTTCTAAATTAGGATATGCTTCACGAATCTGCATTTCGAAAAGTCTATAAAAAGGATATGTGTTATTTTGTTATCTTAGTAAATAAAATTTAATTTTAATTTTTTTTTTTAAATAATACTTCTCAAAAGGTTGAACGTAATCTAGATTCTGCAAGATGTAATTGTGAGCAGCTCGACAATAGCTATGATCTTCCCACCAAACTTGCTTTAACTTTCCAGCGAGTCTACTTAGCTGAGCAAAGATATCTGGAACATCGGGAATGTTATATGTAGGTGTAACGCCTCCGTCGTCATATCGTCGAGTACGTGTTTTTTTTGTTCTGACGGTGGGGCTAAAGTAGTATGATGTGAAGTGAGACGTTTCCTCTGTTAAACTGCCGGTGACTATCGATCCCTCAACTCTGGCAAGATTTTTGGCCTTTCTTTTAAGAGATTTCATAAACCGCTCAAAAAGATACATCCACCAAAATTGCACTGGCCCACCAAAATCTGTTTCATGTGGGAGATGGACTGGAAGATGTTCCATCACGTCAAAAAAAGCAGGAGGAAAGATTTTCTTTAAGTTACAAAGCAACACTGGAATATTATTCTGTAACTGCTCTATGCCATCAATGGTTAATGTTCTAGTACATAAGTCCCGGAAAAATACCCCAATTCCTACAAGCCAATGCATACTCAATTAATGGGTGAATTAATTAAATAGGTTTATAAAAATGTATAACATTTTATAAATATATACCTGCAATAGCTTCATGAACGTTTTCCGGCAATAGCTCAAGAAATACAAATGGTAGTAGTCGTTCCATGAAGACATGACAATCATGACTCTTCATACCTGAAATTTTTTGGCCTTGCTCAACACATCTTGAAAATTTTGAGACAAATCCATCTGGAAACTTCACTTCAGATTTAACCCACTCGAACAACACCCTCTTAGCATCCGCTGTCAATCGAAATTGGGGTAATGGTAATTTCCCATCTCTTGTAACATGTAACTCGATCCTTGCGCATATTTCTGCCAAATTCAACCTTGATTTCATACTATCTTATGTTTTACCCTGCACATTCAAAAGCGTAGTGATGAAATTTTCAAATAAGTTTTTCTCGATGTGCATCACGTAAAAGTTATGCCGCAAGAGAAGATCTTTCAAATATGGAAGCTCCCAAAAAATACTCTGCTTGTGCCAATTGTGAGCGGTCCCATATCCATCCGACATGTTTGCTGGTATGTGATAGTTACCCCCACGTTTACATGTTTCTTGAGCACTATAGTAATCGATCTGTTCAAACAAATCATTGCCAGAGACGTAAGTTGGTGGGGGAACACGCACAACTTTATTCTTTCTAAACAACTTCTTGTTCCTCCGATACGGATGATATAAGGAAAGAAATCGACGATGACAATCAAACCAACAAGGTTTTCGCCCATACTTTAACTGAAATGCCTCTGTACCACCCATACAATAAGGACATAATAATCTTCCGTGTGTGGTCCACCCAGATAACATTCCGTATGCGGGGAAGTCACTAATCGTCGAAGTTAGCACTGCCCGCATATTGAAATTCTGTTTTGTTGAGGAATCAAATGTCTGAACACCTTCATACCACAATTGCTTCAGCTCATGAATCAGAGATTGCAAGAAGATATCTAGAGCTTGCTTCGGATGCTTAGGACCTGGTACCAAAATACTCAAGAACAGAAATTCGCTTTGCATATACATATCTGGAGGAAGATTGTATGGCGTCAATATAACAGGCCATAAAGAATATTGTCTCCCTGACATACCAAATGGACTAAAACCATCTGTACACAACCCAAGATAAACATTCCTATACTTTTGAGCAAAATCAGGATATACCGATTAAAATTGTTTCCACGCCTTTGCATCAGATGGGTGTGTAATTTCTCCTTCGTGTGTAGAATGTTCTGCATACCATCTCATTGCCGCTGCAGTCCGTTTTGATTGGTATAGGCGTTTCAATCTATCAACAACAGGCAAGTACCACATACGTTTATATGGCACTTGTGTCCTTCCTTCAGTAGGCTGATATCTCGGCTTCTCGCAAAACCGACATTCCTACAGCTTAGCATCATCTTTCCAAAAAATCATGCAATAGTCAACGTACACATCAATCATTTCAGATGGTAATCCAAGACTCGCAACCAACTTCTGTATTTCATGGTAGTTCTCAGCCGATACATTTTCAGGTGGCAAATACTCTTTAATGAGTTCAGCCCAAGAATCCATGCAAATCTCACTTAAGTTATTATCAGCTTTAATTGTCATCATCCTAGATGCCAATGATAACTTAGAATGCCCTTCTTTACATCCATCGTAGATACGTTGATTTGCAGCATCTAATATATCATAAAAACGTTGTGCATCTACGTTGGGTTCTTCCGTATTATTCTCAGGAAATGCAGCAGTAGTTTCATGAAATGCATCATTAACCATATGATGAAATATATTTTCCTCATTATACCCATAAAAACCAAATTGATCAGATTCTTGATGCCCATAATTACTAGGTTGATCAACAGCATAATTCATACTACTACTTCCAACGTTACTGCTACAACCATCTGCATGACGAAATCGTACATAGTAATTTGGTACAAATCTTCTATTATAAAGATGCTTCTTCACTAGATTAAATTCCAAATATTTAATGTTGAAGCACTTAGGACATGGACAAAATATTGTACCGTTTTCACGAGCAAAATCTTGGTTTGTCGCCTGGTACATGAAACCGCGCAAGCCATCACAAAACTCTTTCGTCACATCACCGGTCTCCGGGTCTCTATGAATGTACATCCACCGTTGCATTGTATATATCTCGTGCTCTCCACCTCCAAACATTATTTTCTCTAGACTTTTTTTGTAGCCTTTTTTTTTCAAAAAAAAAAATTTTTACAATTGTTTTTTGCTCTCAGAAGTTTTTTTTTTTCTTTTGCTCTCAGAATTTCTTTTTTTTTCCTCTCTCTGCAGTTTTTTTTTCTTATTGTTTTGTGTTGTGGTTTCTATGTCTCATGGACTGGCTATTTATAGGCTTTCTAAAATTAACTGCTACGGATTTGCTAGGGAATTTGCGACGGCTTTGCGAGGGTTATTTTTTAATATTTATTTTTTGCTACAAATTTGCGAGGCTGTTTCCTTTTTGCCGACAAAACAGTTACACTCGGGGAAAACTTGTTGGTTGACATCTAGGTCCCTCGTAACTCCCTCGCAAATTTGTTACGGATATTGTTATCACTAATTCGTCGCAATGGTGCTAGGGAATTGCGAGTCATTTGCGAGGAATTTACTTTTCCTTGCAATTTGGTCTCACCTTCGTCGCAAATTTGCGAGGGAAATGTTCGTCGGACATTTTGCGAGGGAGTTACGAGTAAGATGAGTCGCGTAGCTAAGTACTCGCAAATTCATAGCAAATTTGCGACGACGTTTTTCCATCGCAGATATACGTCGCAAATCGCGTGTTTTCTTGTAGTGTGTGCAATCTAAAATTTGAGAAGAGATGATCATTTCGTGAAATATAAAAAGTAACCGATGAGAAAATTATAGATCTTAGTTATCTTCAATAAAACATCATATTCGACATCAATGTCTAACTTTGCAAAGAGACCAATATAATGTATTTTTATAAAGCTCTCAGGTTCATGATATTTGATATTCACATACTCAAATCATAAATGTAATTTGTGGGTACTATGCAAATATTATATGAGTATAGAAGCATACAAACCTGAAACCTTTACACTAATACATTGTATTGGTCTCTTTGCAAAGGTAGACATTGATGTTATGTTTATAGGATATACAGATTTTACAAAATGATCATCTCTACTCGAACTCTAGAGGTACACATGATTTATTGAGTCATTGATATTATGTTTGTACAATTTTGTATATCGTTTTTAATTTCTTGATTTTTATATACTTGTGTCATCCATGGCTTCTCCAAAATGGAAACATTGCCTTAATTTTCTAATTTGCTTGCTTGTATGCTTCATGACTCGATTCTTGAAAGGACTTTTTACTAGTCTTTTTGGGTTGCTTCATGAATCTGCATTATTTCGTTTATCATGGTGTGTTTCTTTTTGTATTCATTGTGAAAGTAGAAACTTCAAATGAAAATCAATACAATAAAAGAAGAAAGAGTTTCTCTCATTTGTTGACATATCAGTTTTTTAATTGAAGGAGGAATTGACATATCAGTTAAAATGTATAACCAATAAAATTATAACAATGAATACAGCTCTTCTCTAATTTTGCCAACATATCAATATTTACAATTCCAAGAAAATTGGTTTTTGAAACCTGGACCGGACTGGTCGGTCAAGCCGGTTGAACTGCAACCCGACAGGTATTCCGGGCAGTAGCCTTGGGCATATTACCTTGAATCCGAAACCCGAACCCGACCCAAAATAGTGGGTTCAGTTCGGGTAGTGTGTAAAACCCGACCGGTGTAATATAAGGTTTGGATATCCAATCGGGTTCGGGTATTACCCGAACTAATCCGAATTAAATGTAAAAATATGCATCTTTAACCATTTTGTCATCTTTAACCATTTTGTAAAACCCGACCGGTGTAAAACCCGACCGGTGTAATATAAGGTAAGGATGCATCTTTAACCATTTTGTCATCTTAGTTTCTCTGTCCTAACATGAAACGTTAAATATTTCTATATATACAAGTGTTTTAAAATTTTAAAAAAATAAAAATTAATTTTTTTTTTTTGTTCATGGTTTGTTTGGGTAATACCCGAACCCGACCCGATAGTATAAAAAACCTGAACGGGTTCTATATATCTAAACCTGAAACCCCGAACCCGATCGGGTTTGGAAACTCGAATGCCCAGGGCTACTGGGCAGATTTCTTTCTAAAACTCAGACTATTTCAAACTAAAAAAACCGTAAAAACCCCGTTAAACCCGGCGAATCGGTGGTCTAACCGTTGGGCCGGGTCAACTTCAGCCACTGAAACTTTAATTTTGAAACGTGGACTCCTACGCCTAATGAATTTAAAGCAACTTGTGCAGCTAATATATTCAATCACTAATATTCTTCTTCTTCTTTAAAACCCAATGTGGGACAAAATATTTTTAAAAGTTAAGTGTGCCATATTTAGTTATTTTCGGTCATAGAAATTAACATTACTTATAAATATTTTAGATCAACCAGAAGTCCTACTACTATTGGATTTGGATTGAAAATGTTTTATATTTTTATAATAATTTTGAAGATTGTATACTTAAAAATATGATTTCATATTCATAAAGCCTATATACATATGATAGATATATATATAACATATATAATTTTAGTAATTTATTGATCCACGGTCAGACTCGGTTGACCCATTGACCCGGTGACCTAGAAGGCTTTTCAGGTTGCTTTCTGGGTCAGGTTTAAAAACATTGATTAAAACCTTATAAAAAAGGCAACGAATGATCGATCAGATGTTTTCCGGTTCTCTTTCTGTTTCAGTGACTTATGTTTTCATGAACAAATCATCTGTTTTGTATTGTTTGTGACTTTAAAATTTTCGATTATATATTAAGTCGAACGTTGATTTCAACGGAATAGTTCCTACCGTATTGAGCTTCGATTGAGAGTGTATCCTGCTTTTTTAAGAGAAAACAAGTGTGGATGGTTCTTTTTGCTTAATAATTTGTATCTGATGGTTGCAATCCATGCAAGTTCAATCGCTATGTTAGTATTTGATGCTTGTCCTCCATATAATAAAATATGAATTTATTTTGTGTATTTAAGGTTTGTAACCTAAGTTCTTCTTATGTGATTTGACTACATTTTGTGTTTTTTTTTTAATCTTTTTTGTTTGTGTGTTTTGTAGTTCCAACTTTGCTCTTTCATCATATTTATACATTCTTTTGTTGATGAGAAGGCAAGCAAAGTAAACTTAATGATGTATATTATAATATGTATATATAACTGCATATCTCTTACGCTAATGTCGATTTAATGTAAACGAGTGGTAGAGAGAAGTGTCACTCGTGTATACCATTCGCTGTAATGTTTGGTGCTTCTAAATGGATTAGGCTTACCAATGTTGGCTTTCCTTAATGTGTTGTTTGACACTCTTAAGTAGTGATTTTGTGTTTAAATACTATTTTCTTTGGCCAAATTTAAAATGCCTTTTCTAAATTATAATTAGTTGATGACTGGAATAGATTCTTTAGATTATTTACTTTACAATATTTTGGTAGAACAAACATGGCAGAATCTCACACATGAAATTCTTCAAAATAATTTCTTTAAGATTTCAGCGTAGTTAATAACTTCGCTGCATATTTTGGTTTATATTTCTTCAATATTTTGGTTTATATTTGAAAGTTTGGTATATAAGTTTTTCACAAACTTACTAACTTATCGACATTTTTTTAAAGTCTGTTTAACTTGATATTTGTAAAGTACTATTTCACAGCCAATGATTATTTTCTGGTACAACTTGCTATATATATATAATTTTTTGTTAGAAAATAACTTATCAATAAATTATGTAGACAACTTATCGTTATTATATTAGAGACTTATATTTCATGTTAGTAATGAACTTGGTTGGAATTTTTTTGTCATCTAGATGTTGAAATCTCTAAAAATGAGTTTTGGAATTAGAAATATATGAATAAATTTTTTCAATCTAAAATATGAGTATAAGTAAAATTACTAAAATGAACAGATACAAAATACTAATTTTAAAAGCATTTAACAATTTAACTAATCATACTTACGACAAACAAATTAAGCTTAAAAATCTATCCCACAGCGTAGCGTGGGTTTTTACGTAATTTTTATAAAACATCAACACCATGCAATAATAAACATGTAGTAAGGATTCGTACATGTGATTTTTTTATGGTAAAATTACCATGTTTTTATCATATACAATGGCAAATATATTTAATCAGTCAAAACTATTTTTCTCAAATTAGTATATTTTCATATTGTTTTCATATTTAATAACTAACTATATTTTCACTCGCGGTACACCGCGTGCATATAATTTTTATTATTATTTATATTTTATATTGTATTTGTTTGTTAAGTATTGGATATTTTCTAAATAGAGGAATAACTAAATTTCTGACCATGTGCAGCTAAATATTTATATTAATTTTTAACCCGCAATATATTTCAAGACCATTTGTTTAACCCGCAAAATTTTATTGAGTTTATATATATTAATCGCGGTACACCGCGTGCATATAATTTTTATTATTATTTATATTTTATATTGTATTTGTTTGTTAAGTATTGGATATTTTCTAAATAGAGGAATAACTAAATTTCCGACCGTGTGCAGCTAAATGTTTATATTAATTTTTAACCCGCAATATATCATAGTTTTTGTTTCCATATTGATTCTGCTGTATTTTTTTAGTTGGAATGGTATGTAAAATATTTAGAAAACAAAATCTGAATTAATGCTATTTTTTTAAATTTTTAAGGAATTAACTTTGTAAATAAGTACAAATAAAAGGATAGAACCTAAAATGTACTTTAAAAATGTATATATAGATTAAGTATTTGTACGTAAGCGTCTTATTTCTACCTTCATAGTTTCATTAAAATACTCTGAAAATGATTTTTTAAATATACAAATGGAAATCAATGTATTATTTTGATTTTGTCTTTTTCGGAATAGTTAGAACGTATTCAGACAAATTCTTCTAAATACTTTTCATTGAAATAATATGAATGCATTCCTATACCATAGTATACTCAGTTTCAACAATGAAATTAATTTTCAAAAGTGATAAATTCATTTTTGGGTTTTCTCTAATTTGATTTGCTGTTTTTAATTTTTAAAATTTTATTGACGGTTTATCTTGTTTTATTTCGGATTTTCCTAGATTTATTTTAATATCATAACTCTGCTACTTTTTCCAATTTTTAAATCTACAAATTATTTTACTTTGTTCTGCTATTAAATTAATTTGTGTAAATTTCTAATGTTTACGAAGCTACTTATTTAAATATTATTTTGAAAATGAATCAAAATGAGTAAAAATAATACAACATGAGTTAAAAAAAAGTTTCAAACTATTTAAATATACATATTGTTCATAAGTAGTCTAGCTAAATTCAAGCGGTGAGTAATCCGAGTCCTTCTTGCTTGAAAGGAGTAGGCTTCTAAGTCAGGTTTATCCACGTAAAATTATGCATATTGTGTTTGGCGGCGGATAAGACAATTGCAGTCTAAGTGAGGAAAAACATATGGTAAGACGGACTTGATCAGACGTAGACCGGTCTGTTTCACATCTCTAGCAGTTTAGTTCATCGATCAACTAGAATTCATAATTAGAGAAGAGTTTGTATTATGAGATTCAAATCATTACATAACTATCGCACTATATGATAATTTTATAAGACATCTCCAATAGTAAAGATGTAAACAAATATGTTAATATTATTTTAATTAAAATAATTATAAAATTAAAGCTAATAAATTTTTTAAGATACAAGTTAAAAATTTACTTCGAATGGTAAAGTTTTAATTCAAATTTCTTATTTTTTTTAAAAAAAAACTTGCTTTAATACAAGCTTGAACATCAAACAAGAATCATGACAAACAAAATCTGATATGATCGTGAGACCATCCAAAAAGATTATTGAGTCTTGTACAACACGCACAAAGTCGAAGATTAATTCTTCCAGCCAAAGGACTATTAGAGATACATTCTTACCTCATCTAGATCATATGTCAAAGTGTAATCAGTCCAATCAGAGTTCAAATGAAGAGGTTATTCATTTTACAAATCAGGTGAACTCATGGCTACGCAATTTGGACCTACGAGCATTCAACGGAGGATTCCGACCAAGTCAGACGGATTCAAGCTATGAACTAAATGTTCTGGAATCTTGATCCACTCCACAACCACGGAGAATTGGAATCACATTAATATCAGTTCATATGTGAAAGATATGGATATTTTCAAGTCAGTGGATCTATCCTAGTCCCAGTTTCATGTATGAGCCAAAGATCGTATCACACAGATCAACTCAGAAACAATTTCGACATGAAACTACTTGGAAGATATTAATGGATCTATTATGTTTCCAACAAGCTCAAAAACAGAAGATTTGGCATACAGAATACAAAGATACACTTCATTTGCCACAGGTGGTCAATCTAGTTCTTTACCTGAAGAGTGTTAGGTCCAATTGGTTTAGATGCTTCCAGAATTATGTTTGACAACCAGGATTTGTTTCTACTAAGCCTAAGATAAACAAATCATACAACCCATTTTGTTTCTCATCATACAGTTGGACCAAGGAGTCAAAGAGAGAGAAGATCAAGTAAACACTTAATGGGTCAATTCAAGAGCTTATGGCCAAAGAACGCATGAAAAATTCTATTGGGGATGATATTTATCAAGTCCAGTCCACTTTGAGCCAAATACAAGCCCAAGAAAGCCCAAAATAATCACTTTATTTTGTGATCAAAGATGAGTGACGAAAATAGAGTTCAACACACCTTGGGAAGGAAAACTTCAAGAGTTGGATCTTCATTCAACTATCTATATTTATTTTCTTTTAGTTTCAAGAACAATTAATACTTAGCTTTGTTACCAAGTTTTTTATCTCTATATAAACACATGTAATCTCATTTGAGAATAATCAATCAATTTCCTTTTCATTTTAAGAGTCTGTCTCTTTGTTCTTTGTCTAGAACACTTTCTTGTTTCTTGGTGTGTAATATCTAAGCAACAGCCTCCTTTTGTTGGACTAGTGTATCATATCTAGCAGCGATTGGAGTTGGGAATATCAACAGCCTTCCGCAACTGCTGTGCAACCCCTCAATCCATTAAATCTCCCTCGTTGCACCTTGCACCTTGACGAGTTTCTATCATTTCTAATCCGGCTGAGTGATCCTGGAATTTGGGCGTATCAAAATCAAATCGTTCATTCAAACGAAAGAAGAAGAAAAAATCATCGAAGCATAGGGCAGAGGGCATAAAGTCACCTGAAGTTGGTGTTGTTGGTGTTGACTAGAAGATTGAAGTTGCTCTCGGGTTGTTGGTGCTGAATAGAAGTGATGACACAAAACATGACACCATGACACAAACCATGAAACTGGAGTTGATGTCGGCTTGTTGGTGTTGTTCCTCTTGGCTCTCGGCTCTTTCCGCATATCCTCATTCAAGATCAGAAATTTAAACATAAATCAGTCTTATTCAAGAACACAAACACTCATTCAAACTCAATTAATAACAGAAACTCATTCAAGAACTCAAAGAAAATAAACTGATGCTACCACATATCTTATGAACACAAACACTCATTCAAACTCAACCAAGAACAGAAACTCATTCAAGAATTCAAAATACAGAAACATAAACTCATTTGAAGCAAACACGGATTAAACATAAACTGAAACAAACTACATACATTAGTTGGCAGAGAACATTAAACTCATCCTGAGCAACCATTGTTTCCTGCATTACAAAGATGGAAGCCTTTTGAACAGCAAAAGCGATTATCTTTTGTTAAGGCAATACGTACCTGATCTGATATTGCATAATGACCACTCTCTACTGCATCTGGACCAGCTATGTGGGGCTCAGCTGATAATGTGTTGATATTTTGACCCTCAATGATTGCTTCTGGCACAACCTGATTTCCAGCTGGTGAAGATGGCAAAGGATATGTAACCCGATCGCCCTGTCCACAGTGTCAATTTTATATTAAAAATGTGACTTGATCATTAACCACATCACAGAGCTCATTTTCAACACGAGAAATTCTGAATGAACATTACACAGATCTGCTCGTTTCGCCTTCGGAGATTACAAGAATGACATCGTCAGAGAGAGAAGGAAGAACAAAAGATATATTACGCGCAAGTTTTTTTTTTCTTTGTTTCACTTAGACTCCATCTATTCCCCATTTGACACATGTTCTAGGAATTCAGCTGTGAAATATCTTAGCTAAGATTTATTTCTTAGCTAATTCCCCATTTTTCATTTATTTTTTTGCTTTAATCACTAAGATATTTATTACCATACTCCGCTGAAGATGGTTTAAGTAGAGTAAAAACTGTTTTGCTTTTGAGAAATCTGATCATTTCCATTTAAATTTGTCATTTTTATGGTAATTGTCATTGTTTGTGGTAATTTTCAATATATTATATTACTGTTATTGTATAAGTTACAATTTTATATCTAGATAATAAAGATCAGTACGTCTTTACAAATCCGATTCTTTCAATTTTAATTTTTATTTTTTGAAAATTTTAATTCTTATTTTTTGAAAATTTTAATATATAAATAATATTATTGTTATCGTAAATCGTAATAATAAGTTACATCTCACCGTAAAAACACAGTTCCTCTAAAATGTCATAAGTTTATTGTTATTAATATATGTAAATTCACTTCATTCATTCCTCTTTTTTCTTACGTCCATGCATTTTCGAAGATACTAACAAGTCAATCTTGAGGTAATGCCAAATACGAAGTCAAGTGTGAAAGCTTAAGATTGGTGTTAAAATGTCGTAAGGTTGTAAACCGTCAGAGAGTTTACGAACGTTACGAAAATGACTTAATAACGCCTTGACTTGATTAGCTACTCAATAAATTACTAACATTCAAAACATTAAGACAACAACGACGCACGCAAGGCTCGTGAGCAGACCAAACACGCGGCGAGACATCGCTGGGAGATGTTTCATTTCAGGCAATGGGCTAAACAAATCGGATGAACGTACGCGCGAGGCGGTGAGATCACGTGGTCTATGTGTGGACGGTGAGTAACACGTAATATCGAAGTGCGTGGAGGGAAGACTAAATACTCTCCGCAGAATCTGCCGACTAAAAAAAATTGTAGGACCCGAACATATCTGCTTACCGGACCTTAATATGAGTCCCACCCCCACTTCGGCGACTTATCCAATGCAACCAATAGGGTTTTTTTTTTGTTTCTGTTTTGGTCCTTATCATAGAAAATAATCTCATAATTAGAAAAAAAAAGTGTATTAAAGTTCATGAAATAAAGATGGGATTGACTTTAAGGTTTTTGTTTTTTTGATCTTTGATCCTTCTCTGGTTCCTTTTGTAAATTTTTATTATAGGTTTTGGCTGTTGTTTATGTTCTTCTAGTAGTTCTAGTTTCCGGAGATATATTTCCTACCGATTTAAGTTTCCCTTATTTCGGTTTAGTTTAGGTGATTTCTATATTTTCACTTTTTTTGTATTGAATAGATTGTAATCTGTTCAGTTATAATATAAAATCAAATGACAAAAAAGAAAAAACTTTAAAGTTTTTGTTAACAACGAAAGGTTGGAGAAATATATGCATTTTGATAGTATAACACCGGTACTGTAGATATACTGTATTATCAAAATCCTTAGTTACACAAAACAAATTTTGTAATAATAAGACCAAAAAAAATTGTAATAAGAAGGAAGTTTTTGACCAATCATCATCTTTTGTGTTTTCCCAAATCTGGTGATTTATTCCAATATACTTTACAGCATTTGTGTTAATTTTAAAGTGAAATGTCTACACTAATTCTTTTTTATTTTTCGCCAATGTCTACACTAATCTACAGTATACAAATATGAAAGTAATTTATAGATAAACTAGACCGAACCATAAGCCCACTCTACCAACAATATTTTTAAAAATAGGAACAAAACAGATGAGAAGAGAAGACGCGCCTGGTGGACGGCGAAGGCACACGTGCTACCCACCTGACACTCATGCCATCATCCCCCATCTACACGATACTCGAAGATTGGACTCATGATGCTACCACTCTACTTTCCAATTTCTTTATTTCTTTTTAAATTTCCTAATTTACTACAGTCATTTCTTCTTTTGAACCTTTTTTGTTCTTTTCTTTTCACGATTTTTTTTTTCCAACTTCTTTTCACGATTTTTTTTCCAACTTCTTTTCACGATTCTATAATGAAAAAGACAGCTTAATAATGATCTTTTCAATTTTCACGTCTAATTTATAAACATACTCCCCCATGAATGAAACAAGTATAATGGAAAAAAAAACATTAATGAAAACGACAACTACTTTTTGTATTATGATGATCTGAATTTTTGTACTCCCCTCTGTAAACTAATTTGTTTGATGTTGACAGACCATATAAATGTTCGAATTTTTTGTTGGTTTCATATTCCACAGCCATTTAATGGACTCATATCTACTACCTATTTAATACATCAACTAACCATCATGTCATTTTATAACATCAACAAACAAAAAAAAGGAGATATTTGATTAATAATTACATCTACATAATTAGAGGAACCATAGTCTAAAGAGAAACTAAAAACAAAAAGAGATTTCTAAAAACATGTCCTCTTACTTAGCCAAAAATATAGGACATTTTTCTTTTTTTTTTCCTCATCTACTAAACACAAAAAGAAGATCAAAATATTAATTATTTTCCGGGAACGTTAACAAAACATATTACGATCCAAAAAAAAAAAAAAAAATCTAAACGTCCACAACCGGTGGAGCTAGGTTAAGATCCAGGTTTAGTTCTCTTCTCGGTGCAACTTTCACGGTTTCCCGAATACCAATACTCAGCTCGATATTAACCGGATCAAACCGAACCGGATAAGCCCGAGAAAGCTCCGCTCTCAACGCAGCAGCTCTTGACGGATCGAAGAAGAACCCGGCTGCAGCGTAACCGTCGACGACATTACGTTCCCTTTGACATGCAAACGGGAATCTCTGACGCGTCATCTCACGCGCCGCTGTACGGTTGACGTAAGAACCGTTATCTCCTCCGTCGTTAACCATAGTACTAGCAGAAGACTCGCCGGGAAGAGGGAAATTAGTTTTCGCTTTCGAGCCGCGAAACTCTCTTGCGGCAGTGTCGTAAGCTCTAGCGGCTTCTTCCGCCGTGTCGAACGTACCGAGCCAAACGCGTGTTTTCTTACCCGGGTCACGGATCTCAGCCGCGTATCTTCCCCACGGACGCTTCCTCACACCTCTGAAATGCACATCCTTCCTCGTCGTCAACGTTATCTTCGCGGCGGCGTTACTACTACCATTCACCTGTTTTGGAGCCATTGCTAGTTTGCTACTACAAAAGAGAGATGTGTTCTTTGTTTATTATATGAAGAAGTGACGTTGTGTTTTAGTTTATGAAAGAGAAAGGATTTAGAGAGAAAGAGAGAGAGAGGAGAGAGAGGGTCAACGAGGGTTTGACTGAAAAGCGCCGCCCAAAAAACAGACAATGTGAGTGGTTTTTAATGTTTCTTTATTGTTGTGACGGCTTTTTGCCTTAACGTCCCGTTACTGCGGCGTGACTTTGCGTAATTTTGATTGCTTTACTTCACGCTCTCCTTCATTAATGTACGTGACTCCCACGCTCTTCTCTCAAGGCATTTACATTACTTAATAGAGATTTTGCAAGCCTTTGTTAATTACGCACCAGTCACCACTCACCAATATGAATAGTGTATGTTCAGCAGTTTAGATAATAGCATAATATTCAAATCTATAGTACGTGATGTGTATATATATATAGTATGGATACATTTTTTTTTTTATCAAAAGTATGGATACATTTAATAAGAATCCGTTTTGCTATCAACTCGGTTATATGACACAACATATTGCAAAAAGATATGGATTTTTTCCTTAAATACATGATATTATTATAATAGAGGAATTTCTCAAAATACCATACTTTTAATTTTTTTTCTCTAAAAATATCACACTTTAGTTTATTTTCAAAAAATATCACAAAAATCTACTTTTTTCTAGACCACCACACACACAAAAATTTGATTTAAAAAACGCAAATTTTATTTTTTTATGTTTGAGTTGGCAGTTTTAGATTTAGAATATAGCTTTTACGGAGTATGGTTTAGTTTTTAAGATTTAGGATTTAGTTTAAAATATTGAAACTTTAGTTTAATTTTTTGGTATTTTTGAAAAAAAAATCATTTTAGTAGTATTTTTGGAAAATAAAGCTAAAAGTAGTATTTTTGGAAAAAAAATCTCAATTTAGTGATATTTACGAGAATTGTCCATTATAATATTGAATTATAAGAGTACACAATTTTATTTATTTTTGTAGATTGCCATTGGTTTTCGGTTTTATGAAATTAACAACAATCAATTTTATTGATGAACATTGTGGTGTAACAACTCTAAAACAATTTACAACTAGTTTCTTTTTAGGATTATGTTTCTATTTCGATATAAGTGCCAGTTTCTAGTTTTTAATGTAAAATTTTGGTATAAATTTCTAATTTAATCTCAAATTCGTAGAAAAAATCAAAAGTCACTTTGAATTTATAGGATATGATCGAATTTTGTTAATCTATATTAACATTTTTGCAGCAATTTTGGCAAACAAGACTTGAAGTTGGAGCATATTTACCAACAATGTCATTATCACTAAATATATTAGATTTATAATTTACGATTAATTAAATTAATGTATAAGGTTTCCATTTTTGTTAAAAATTATTCTCCCCCTAATCCCGACTGTCCAAAACAGTCGGACCAAGTTGTGTTCATTCCAACAATAATTTGTACCAAATCTAGAGAATATGTCTTATATTTTCTATAATTTATTTATGCAATAAATATTGAATAATTTGATTGATTTAAAGTTTGCTATATTTTCTAAATTTAAAGTTTGCTCACATTAACGCGTATAATTTGATTGGCTGGTGAAGTGGAGAGATTTCTCAATTTATAATTTGACTGAAGTTAGTTTGATTCATTTATCTACGCTACCTACTGATGATTTCTTTAGACAACATGAATTATGTATGTTTGTGTCATTTTTTGTGCTAAAAAATTGTTGGGTATAGACGTATGTGTGTGTGTATCCACTGTTATTTTGTGAGCTTTTTTTTGGTGAAGCTCTGTGTTGGTATCGCAACAGGTTATAGTTATAAAAAACTTTTTTTATTTTTTCTCTCGATATGGTGAAATCGAGATAAGGATTTGTGCCATGCCAAGATCACCAAGTTGTTAGGATTTGGGATCGAGAGAGTGGGTAAACCGAGTGTATGTAAGTTTGAGATTTTTGGCTATATAGAATCACATAATTAGGGGTTTTAAAGGTGTTTTCTTTCTTTTTTTCTTGGCAGGATTGTTGTTGGAATCAAGTGCGAAGGTGGGATTGTAATGGTTTGATGCTTCTTCTTTTATATTACCTTTGATTGTTTTGTTTTTAATCTTACTTTGTTAATGATAGATCATCCAACACCCTTGTAAAGGGATACCTAGATTCTGGAAAAGAGAATTTATGATCTAATGAGATTGAAGAAATACGGAATCGAACCACCGCTCATAGAAAAGCTTGACTACATCCTACGATTGAAGAAAAAAAGAGGTGAAGAGACCATTGAGCATGAAGCTAAGCAAAGAAGAACGTGAGGTATTAACTTTTTTTGGATTAATTAACCTGCAAAATCTTTATAAGTTGTCTTCACTATACTTAGCTCCTTTATATTGGAAAAAGGTCCATCATGTGCACAACAAAATATGGTGAACTGCACCCTACCACTCCTCAATGATTGAATAAAAGAGCGACTTAATGTACAGAAGATAGAACAATTTAATCACCTAGACTTAAAACTGGTTTAAGAATCAAAACTTCAAATATGCAAGAAGGTTTGAAATTAAAAGTAACAGAGTTTACTTCCAAAAGTATTTCGCCTAAGATCACGCAAAAGAGTAACAGGATCTTTAGGAGGATACTAAATGAAAACATGACAAAAGCAATCCAGCAAATCTGTGAAATTAAGAAAATATAAAGGAAATCTGTAAGACCACGAGAATTCCATACACTTGGATATAACAAGTCAAAGTAATAAAAGTCTTAAACTTGCATTGTACAAAAATCAGCAAATTTGAGCACTACTAGAGCAATTTGCTGGACTTGAAAAAAAAAAATAGCAAGATACTTTCCAGTTCTAGATGGATAAAAAAATTATTAATGGCGGGTATGAATTTTGGTCAGTAGTAATATAAATTTAAAATCTCACTAATTCCATGTTACAATATGAGCAAATCATCGTTTATTCCAGAATGAAAATTAGCACGTTACACGGAATTAATTAAGTTGATTAAATTACAATTTTGTGAAAAATATATTATTTTGCAATATACAACAGATTAAGTTTAAAATTAACAATCAAATACAAAATCATAATTTTAAAATTAAACAAAACAAACAAAATTAACACATAAACAGAACTATTTTTCTTGTGCAAAGTACATAAATATAACTTAAATTTTATTTTTTTAAATTAGAAAAAATTATCCCGCGATGTACCGCGGGTTAAAATCTAGTATGTGTGACAAATGATACCATGATCTTAGAAGTGTCGTGATCTTAGAACTTTCTATTTAACCATATCCTAACTCATTCCATTATATTTATATGACTTGCAAGCTCTTAATTTTTTTTTTCTTTAAATTTAAAATGATATTAAAAAATGAGCATTTTTAAAATATCTCCATTTAATGTGAAATTTTGACGTAATACTGTTTTTCTTGGTAGATTGAACAATTTATACTCATTTTAAAAATTCAAATTATGGCATATGCTGGAAACATCTATATTTTGTTGTACTAATGATGTGATGATTTTTTTGTTTCACAAAAATAGAATCAAACAAAGATGAGAGGTAAAGTATAGATATAAAATCTTATTTGTTCAACTTGATTGGTTATTAATTATTTCTTTAAATTAATACATTATTTTGGTTTTGCGAAAGTAATTAGATTGAAGAGAATAGTATTTTGGAAATTTTATTCCGCAATTTGATGTAATTTTTGATTATGTACTTTTGTAATATTACAAAACGGATGATTTTTTTTTTGAGAAAACCAACATTTTTTAATAAGAGATACATGTTAAGTTTGCTTAAGATATTCAAATTATGTGGTAATCCACATAGTTTTTTATATTTTATTTGGTAATTTCTATTAAAAAAAACTGAACTTGAACCTCTTGACTCCCTCTTTCAATACAATTTAATTATATTTTTCATTATAAGAATCCGAATTTTAGTACTACGCATTTTATCTTAATACATATTAGATAATTTTGATATCAAAAATAATATTTGCATTATATCTAATATGTGTATCTTAGTTTAGTACTAAATAAACTAAAAACATATGCACTTACGATGTACAAACTCAATGATGGATATATTCACATAAATATTTGTGGATGTGATACAAACCTTTTATTAAAGCGAACCAAGCATCGTCACAAAATATGCGCCACAATATGTATTCATTACGATATGATATGTAGGCTCTTTCAACTTCATCAAGTGCCAGTTCATAATATTTGAAGACTGTTATTCTTCTTTTCCTTCTAATGTTTTTAAGCAATGAAGTTATAAATATAATTTAAGATATCGCAAATATTTTTAGACTTTTTGATTTTTCCTTAAAAAAACCTGTTACTAATCGTAATTGAGCTTGATTATATATCAAATATTTATTTCATAATCTTATGATTGCAAAATTGGTTGAGACTGCAACATTATCAATAACATCTAACTAAACTAAATCCAAATGCATGCTTATTGTTTTTTACTTTTCATCACCATATTAATACTCTTGAAGAATTTTGAATTTTCGATACTCTTTCCTATCACAAAAACTCTTGTTCACCCACCTTTTTTTTGCGTATGGTACATGATAGCCATCATATATACGCAAAAGAAGTCATTGAACTAGACAAAGTGAATGACATATATGATGTATGTAACGAGTATAAATTTTACCAATTAATAAAATCGCGAGTGCATAGTTTCACCACAATAATATTTTAGGGATCAAATTGACAAAGAACAAGTAAATTACATGAATGATTATATAGATTAAATTAGAATAACAAATGAGTCACATTTAGTCAAAAATAGCTATGTTTAATAGTTATGTTTTTAAGAAAAAATAAAATTCAAAAATAAATTGAGTCTAGTAGCATTAGCTTTCATATAAAATACAAAAAAAAAAATCATATAACTTTGCACATTCATTTTGTTTTTAAGATTGGGTCTAGTAGCATCTAGATTGCATTTGAATATGCATATCGAGGTTGATGATTAGAATATCTTGAGAAGTTTAAAATTAGGATTGAATCTAATCTCCTAATCTCATTTATTTGTTAATTAAACATCTCAAAAAAAAAATGAAAAATCAACAAATGTTTGGAACTTTGTTGATTTGTTAATTAAACATCTCAATAACTCATGATTGTTGTTTGAATTTCTAAATCCTTTAATTCTACCAACCAATAAACCTTCCTTAGAATGAGTCCTCTTTTGAAAAAAAAAAGAAAAAAAAGAATGAGTCCTCTATCCTTTATTTTAATATTTTTCCAGTTTTAATTGATTGTTGTGTGATGCATTTTATTGATAATACTATAGTTTACAAAATCTTGAGAGTATCGAAAACAAGAAAGGATTTACTCTTGTTTTTTTAACAAAAGAAAATAAAGTTATGGTTTAGAATTCAACTTCTATTTTAAAAAGAAGTCAAAACTGAAATAATCGAAACCAAACCAGGGGAAATATTTGATTATTGGCAAACAGATAATTGTGAACCGAAACCAAACCAAACCAAACCAAATATTTGATTTTGTCATAAAGCGAAATTGTGAATTTATTGCAAAGGTTCTGTAACCGCGGATACTCGAGTCGCCGGAGTGTTCTGCTTCTCTATCACTTCTTCTTTTTCGTTTAGAAAAAATTAGGGTTTTTTTTAGGAAGACGAGTAAGTAAGTGCCTCTCCGTTTTGATTTTTTTCCGCTCACCTTCTTCTTCTTCTTCTTCTTTTCACTGCGCATAACCTAATTCGAGCTATATCACCTCTCTCTCTCTCTCTCTCTCTCTCTCTCTCTCTCTCTCTCTCTCTCTCTCTCTTCATCGCAGATTCACTTCTCGAGAGGCGATGGCTTCTTTGTTCAAGGTACACAAAGTTTAGATTTTATGTCTGAACCTGTTTCTTGGTTTTGCCTTTCGTAGCATAGAAACTCGAGATTCGTAGTGAATTGAGTATCTGGGTTGTCTGGAATCTGATGGGTTTTGAAGCGATTCGAAGAGTTGTGAAACCCAAATCGACTAATTCGTGTCTAGGGTTTGGTCTTTAACTTCGATTTGTTTTGAACTGAACTCGTTTCTTCGTGCATTAAGCCACTCCTAAGGATTCGTTTTGCATATTTAGCGATTGGGTTTATGTCAAGTTCTTCATATTTGGGTGTTCTTGGGTAACAGGAGCAAGCTAAGCTCTCGGCTTATCGAGATAGGAGATTCTCAGGAACACAAGAGGAGTTCGATGAGGCGCTAAGGACATCTACGACTGTTTACATTGGCAATGTGTCTTTCTACACAACTGAAGAACAGCTTTACGAGCTTTTCTCTAGAGCAGGAGAGATTAAAAAGATCATCATGGGTTTGGACAAGAACACTAAGACTCCCTGTGGCTTTTGTTTCGTCCTGTAAGCTTTTGTTTTCAACATTGTTGCCTGTAATTTTCATGACAATATACTTTGTTTTTATCTGAGCTTACGTGTGTATGTGTTTGTTGTTATCTCAGGTTCTACTCGAGGGAGGATACTGAAGATGCAGTCAAATATGTAAGTGGGACTATTCTTGATGACCGGCCCATTCGTGTGGATTTTGACTGGGGATTCCAAGAAGGAAGACAATGGGGACGTGGTAGAAGTGGTGGCCAGGTATTTATCAGATGCATCCTCGCTGTAATATTCTGACTTCTTGTATATGGATTTAGATGTATTCATGTTTTTGAAATTTCATGCAGGTTCGAGATGAATACCGTACAGATTACGATCCTGATATCCTTTCAGTCCACATTGTTTTGCTTTCAAGTAGTTCTTGTTTAGTAAACCTGTTTTTGTAGTAGGAAAGCTTGAGCACAAAGTACATCTTGATTTCTCGGTAATGTTGCTGCCCATCCATGTGTTTTTTCTTTAACTCGTTGACACCTAGAGGTGGTTATGGAAAGTTAGTTCAGAAGGAACTTGAAGCACAAAGGCAGCTCGTAGATTACGGTACTGGCTCATTGGGATCTTATCCTCAAGCTGCGCCATCGAATTGTATGTCTTTTTTCTACTTTCAAATCTACTAGATCTTGTTCCTAGTTGCATGATCTCGCATTTGACTGTGGATAAATGGTGAACATGTAGAAGTGCCATGAATGTGAGTCGAAAGCTGTTTAACTTCGCATTGTAGTGCTCAGAAAATGATTCTTTATCGTTTACCGTTTTATCAATGCCCTTTGTGAGAGAGTTAAGATGTGGAAACAAATCATGAATCTTAGTGTAGAAGTAGGTTATTCAAGTCCATCATGTGAGAGAATCCATATATAGAGCCTGCATAACATTAAGTTCCTAAATGCTTTTTTGCATATGTGTATTAATCACGCAGATGGAAGGCGTGGTGGATATAATCAAGGAGGATCAAATCGCCAGGGAAGAGGAGGAGGAGGTATATTCAAATGAGCATAATGCTTAACAATAGTATAATGATGCTAGTCAGTTGCACAATTCAATGTTTTTAATGTTTTTGCAGACTACCATCGCAAACGTCAAAGAGACGATGATCGCTATGGACGTGACAACTCAAGAAGAAACACAGATCATGAGTCTAGGAGAGATACTGATCAGGACATGAGACCGGTAAGTGACACAACTTTATTCTTTTCCCCTAAATAAACTGTTTTGAGTAGATTTTGTATCTGATGCTAAAACAATGTCTTCTATGGGAATGTTGTATGATTGCAACAGGAGAAGAACCCACGATTCCGTGAGAGCGGTGACTCGGACGATGACGGTGACGATGATCGGAAGAGAAGATCTTAAAAACCAACTTTAGCAGTTACCAGTGTTGTTGTTGAAAGATCAATGTAATGTCTAGATTTATGAGTCTGAACTCAATTTGGGTTTTCTAGATGTTCATTACAACCTTTATTGAAGTTGGTTTCATCCACTACTCACTAGTAATGTCCTCCTGTATAACCTTCTCTACTTTTCATCAACGGAAAAATCATAACTATACTTTTGGGCCGAAGTAGCCAAGTGAAAGCCCATTGTACTGCTCACTAGTCACTCTAATCATATTGTATCAATCTGCCTCACCTTCTTCAGGCTTTATCGAATTGAGAATGAGTATAACAAGTTCATATTGTATCAATCTGCCTCACCTTCTTCAGGCGTTCTCTAATGGAGGAGTAGTAGAACAAGTTCACACATTTTGTCACCCATACATATTCACTGAGTAGAACAAGTCCATAAAAATTTCCAGATTCTACGGTCAAAGGTTTATATAACGATGAAATTGGACAACTAATACAAAGTTGCTTAACTTGGATACATGCAGTCATCATAAAGAGAAATACATATCAAGCAACTAAGGATTTTTAGTATTTTTCCTTGCAAAATATTACTTAGAAGATACCAAAAAATGAAGTTAACAGTTGAGATTTCGGCGAATTTTTTTTCTCTCAAGGAATAGGAGGAACATTAGTAACTCCCTGAAGTTGCAACTCCACCATGACGCCATCAACTGACGGCGGTTTCAGCCCTAGAGGAAGCGGCAGCCACGGCTTTGCTATGACGTCTCCAATAGCGGCGTCTATGCTCTCATTCGACTGCACCGTCAAGTAATGAAAGATAGTTTTATCAAAATGAACAAAGTTATTCAAAAACTTTTTGTTATAATCATGTCATAACCACTCACGGGATGAATGTCGATGAAAGGATTAGTGGGTCCTAATGGTCTTGTGGGAACACCAATGCTTGAATGATTCGATGATGCCATACCATATCCCTACACATACATCAAAAAAAAAAATCTAATTGAAACACTATACAATAATATGTTTTTATATGATTACCAATCTACTTGAAACCGCGATTTAGTATACTAAAAGCAAGTGGTGTACAAATACTAGCTTTTTGAAGTTTCATGATTTTTCAACAAAAGTGATATAGTTATGTCATTTCAATTATATATTTTGAAGATTTAACCTTACAACTAACTGAAATAAATATATCAAATGAATTATTTACCTGTGGATATAGTGGTTGTTGGGGCCAGTACGGCGGATGACCTGGCCAAGATGACGGAGCAGCCGCAATCGCCGGAATCGGATACGTCCGATGAGCAGAGGCCGGAGTACTAGGCTTGTGTTTAGGCCATGTAGGATGACCCCACACATGCAAAGGCCTGAAGTGGCCATGATGCATTGGTGCCACGTGTGGAGGATAGCCTAAGGCAGGAGCCGTCCACGGCTTCTTCCCTCCTCCACCAACTCCGGGAACTGCCACCGTCGCATGCCTCCGGAGATTCCAGCTTGCAGCTTCTGCTTCACGCGCTAGCAAATGCTTTCGATGTGACCTATATTTCTATCGTTACAAGAAAAATACAATACACATTAATTTTGTTACACAAATCTGAGTTGGCTTTGTATTTTACTTGTCTTTTCTTATAAAAATTTAAGCAATTTTTGGTTAAATAATTAATTAATAAGAGCTATATAATGTCAATTAGTAAGAACTTTAAGTATAATTATAATTTTAATTAGGACTATCTAGAAGTTTAAAGTACCTGAAGATGGCTAGCAACGTTGTGACGAGTGAGAGATTTGACGTTCATAATTTCCAAAATCCTAGACGGCACCGCCTTGTCTACCCCTAATTGCTCCACCGCTTGAACAAATTTCCGGTGTAACTCCGGCATCCAATCAACCTTGATTTTTACGGAACACATAATATATAACTTACTCAAATAGTGGAAAAAAGAAATTTTTCATTAGAAATAAAACAATTAAATAGTTCAAATAAACACAAACAGTTTGTGACAAAACTTGTATAGTCCTACACCAAACTTGGTTTCGTCCGAGATGTACTCCGGTTATTTAAGGTCGGTGATTTTTTTTTTACCATTAAGAAAACAGTAAGTTAAACATGAATAGTTAGGAAATAAATCACACCTTAGGTTTCTTCTTGATATCGTTATCATCGGATGAACAATCCTTATTTTTCTTCGCTTTACGTTTGCCTCTACGCACCGTTTTGTCCCTAACACCACCGTCGCCACCACCATCACCACGCTCTTGCTTACACACACCACCACCTCCTCTCTCCGATGTCTCCGACGCCGTCGAAGTGTTACCCTCCATTTCTTGCTCCTCATCTCTTCCGCTACCGGAATATTCCCCAAGAATCTCCGAGTCAATCTCCAAATCCGGCAACACATCGTCTCCATCGAAACCAATGAAAAGATCGTCGTAGTAATCGATCCCTTCAAGAAGATCGTCGGAGAAATCTCCCACGGTCGTGAAGTCCGGCAAGTCTTCCGTCGTAAAATCTGCAAAATCTGCCGCCATGTAAGCGTCCTTGGTGCAGTTGTTTCCGATGAGTGGAGTTTGAGACACAGTTAACATCGATTCGTTTCAAGATTGAAAAAAAAGATTCGATGATTTAGAGAGAACAAGACTGATGCAGTGAAAGTAGCATATGAGTATATATATAGATAAAGAAGATAGACGTGTGTGTGTGTGTGTGTATCAGTGTATGTGTGTGTTTGTATTAGATATAGATAGTTCCAAGGTTTATTAAAATCTTTTTATGCCGTATATATGTGTTGGTGGATACTGACGTGAATAATATAATAAGTTGTGGTTGAGAGATAGGAGAGAGAGATTTTTAAGTTTTTTTCTCCTTTTTTTCTTTCCTAAAGTTAATATTTACTTCTAGAAAAAAATACACATTCATTCAATAGTCAATACCATATTTATATTATTATAGATTTATTATTAACAGTTTCCTTCAATACGTATTTACAATTAAGGGAGAAAAACACACTCAAATATAGGAAATGACATATACTATATATATCTTTCTATTTCTATGTACAAACTAGTGAAATTTTTCCCTTTTTTGGTTTCCCAAAAATAAATGGGATAATATTTTCCACTATTTTTAAAAAATATTTACAGGTAATGAAAATTTTGAATAGGAATTATGTAAATCATATGGTATTTTCAAGAAGAGTGATTTTGAAGTATTTTGGATGATATATCAATTTTTATAAAACTATCATACTCCCTTCTTTTTCAATTAGTTTTTTAGAAGTTAATTTTTGTTTCAAATTAGTTGTCGTTTTATTTGAAAAACTTTAAACGACAGCTAATTTTAAACAAAAAAGTAAGATTGATATTTTTGGGAGCATAGTTATAATAAATTTGACTTAAAAGATGCAATTAGATTTTATTTCAAAAGTTTACTCCCAAATATATAAACAGAATAAAACTTTATGAAAATAATGGCTAACAAAAAGTAAAGCGTATGATCTGATCGAATGATTTGTTCATGATATTAATGTTGATACGAATATTTTTGGACTGATTTAGATCTTGAAATATGTCGTTTATAGCATTTGTCATCTTTTGGAAATTAATTAATGAAATCCTAAATCACACATTTACTCAAACTGTTTTTCTCGACAAAAATATTTTATTTATTTTCTTTTTAAAATTTTATATTCATAAAGCACATATTATAAAGATTGATATTTTTGGGAGCATAGTTATAACAAATTTGACTTAAGGACGCAATTAGATTTTGTTTCAAAAGTTTACTCCCAAATATATAAACAGAATAAAACTTTATGAAAATAACGGCCAACAAAAAGTAAAGCGTATGATCGGATCAAATGATTTGTTCATGATATTAATATTGATACGAATATATTTTGGACTGATTTGGATCTTGAAATATGTCATTTACAGCATTTGTCGTCTTTCAAAAATTAATTAATGAAACCCTAAACGGCACATTTACTCAAACCGTTTTTCTCGACAAAAAATATTTTATTTATTTTCTTTTAAAAAATTTATATTCATAAAGCACATATCATAAAGATTGATATTTTTGGGAGCATAGTTATAATAAATTTGACTTAAGAGACGCAATTAAATTTTGTTTCAAAAGTTTACTTCCAAATATATAAACAGAATAAAACTTTATGAAAATAACGGCCAACAAAAAGTAAAACATATGATCGGATCGAATGATTTGTTAATGATATTAATATTGATACGGATATATTTTGGAATGATTTGGATCTTGAAATATGTCGTTTATAGCATTTGTCGTCTTTCGGAAATTAATTAATGAAACCCTAAATGGCACATTTACTCAAACCGTTTTTCTCGACAAAAATATTGTATTTATTTTCTTTTTAAAATTTTATATTCATAAAGCACATATCATAAAGATTGATATTTTTGGGAGCGTAGTTATAATAAATTTGACTTAAGAGACGCAATTAGATTTTATTTCAAAAGTTTACTCCCAAATATATAAATAGAATAAAACTTATGAAAATAACGACCAACAAAAAGTAAAGCGTATGATCGGATCGAATGATTTGTTTCATGATATTAATATTGATACGGATATATTTTGGACTGATTTGGATCTTGAAATATATCGTTTATAGCATTTGTCGTCTTTCGGAAATTAATTAATGAAACCCTAAATGGCACAGTTACTCAAACCGTTTTTCTTGACAAAAATATTCTAATTATTTTCTTTTTAAAATTTTATATTCATAAAGCACATATAAAAAAATTATTAATTAGACAAAAGCTATCTCTCATGAGTCCATCAATAACTCAATTACTATTTGTTGATGGCTAATGTGAATGTATAGGGTTTATAGAAACAATTCGGGACAAGTAACTAATCTAATATATCCGTCCTTTTGAGTTAGGAACATGTATTCTTTACTGTTTGGATGGAAAAACATACTTTGGACAAGTATTTCTAGGGCTTTGAATGGATGTTGCGGTTAGTTTGAAATTTATCATCGTTTCAGTCGACTCTATTTTTGAGGCGGATAACAAACTGAAGATTTAATTTATTTTATTATAAAATTGATCCGCATTAAATTTTTTTACAGTATTATTCTGCACCATAAATAGTAAATAAAAAATGTTTGGGCTGTATATGATTTTGTCCGTTCAAACCGTTGTAATCATTCTAACAGTAATTTGATAGGCATATAAATTTTAAAATAGTTCAAATTTCAGAGTTTCTTCATTAATAAATTACTTTTTTTTTACAAAATAATGTCATTTTTGACATATTCACACTAATTAAATAACTATGTAAAATTTTATAAAGTTAAAAATTTTCTAATTAAATTAAAGATACTCCATAAGTTTTTTTCTAATAATCCACACTTGTTTATACTGCATAATCCAATCTCGAAGTTGGTGAAACACTAATTGTTATAACTTATATAACCCTTTGACCAAAAAGTGGAAGTTAAAGTCTTGTTTTGGTATATGTTTTTAAATTAAGTTTAGTGGATGTGTAAACCAAAAAGCTTAACAATTTATACTACCTTTGTCAAAGCAATGATGCTACTTGGCGTCAATGGCGTTGTTTTCCATATTTACGTTTTATCCATATGTGCATGTGCAAATGCAACAAACTATTGGCGTTACAAATTTTAAAATAGACGATGCTACTTGGCGTTAGAAACATTGTTTACTACATTTTTTTCTGGCATTAATGTTATTAAGTGACTCTTGCAGTTTGTTCACTTATCACAAGGGTACGTTACGACTTGCAACGTAACGTCTTTTTAAGTAAAGTTTAATAGGATTACATTAAGAGGACATTGGTATGTATGTCTATGTAATTTCACATTTGATTCATTAAAAAATAGTTAAACTAAATAAATGGTTCTAAATATTACAGAAGAAACTCAGTAGTCACTTATACGAATACTGAGAATTTTGTGCTTATAGTATAGTTAACATTTTAATTGTCTTTGGTATTATATAGTTTTGCTGTATATGATTTACGCTTCTATTTGAAAAAAATATTAGAGTGCATATTGTATATTATATTTGTGGTGAGATCTCAACCACATCTTTATTTTCTTTATTTTTTATTAACTAATTTCATATATGTATATATATATATATATATATATATTATATTATTTTGAAATGAATAACAGTGCAACGGGGCTGGCTACATTTTGTTATTTTTCATATATTACATTATTATTTTATTGCTATGTGGACTCCAATTATTTTGAGAGTTCTAATATGTGAAAATGTCATATCATATGCTTACTCTTCACCAAACGACATCATTTTCGTTTATTTTGTTGGAGGTTTTTACATATTTTTCGTTTTCATATGTGAAATGTTAATATACATATTGTTTTGTTTATACAAAAAAAGCAGCAAAATGTAAAAGAAAGTCTTCCACAAAGAGAGGTATATTATTGAAAAGAAAAAAAATTGAAATATATGTAAAAAAAGAAATGAATGATATGCACAGATTTATACAAAACAAAAAAAAAACAAAATATGATGGAGACGAGACGTCGAGACAAGTGGGGGCGTCGAAATTGACCTTCTCGTGAGCCACATTTGGATAATGCTTCCTTTTAATCTCTTTCTCTTCCCATCTCATTCAATCTACATGTTTTGATTAATTACTATTGAGATATGAATTGAATTATGTCAAAGAGATTGACTTTGAAGCATAAGATTACAATTATATATGTCGTCATATAAGCAAGTAACATACATGTAGCCATGTAGGTACCGTACATGTTAAAACATTTCAACTAATAAGCTGCTCGTACTAATCAAATTGGTTATTCATATAAGGAAGACAAAGTCAAACAAAGAGAAAGAGAGAGGATAACAAAGCTTAAAAATATGACAAATAATAAAAAGAAAATTGTTCACAAAAGGAAAGAAAAATACAAATCACATGTGGAGCGTTGTAATAATTGAAGTCTTTACCAATATTTACAAAAAAAAAAGTGTCTAAACCACTATAGATTAACAAGAGATAATCCACAAATTTGGAATACTTTAGTTCAAAACATGTAGCATCAAATGTTTTTCAAAAAGGTTTATACTATAATATAAACCTTTCCCAAAAAAAAACATGTGCCATCAAAATTGTTCTGCACGTAACATTCTTCAAATGTTTAATCAATTTGGATAGTGTTTTATCTAATTAAAACAGGTCTCTAATCAGGTATATATGCTTTTTGAAGTAAGAAATTTTTTTTGACCCGCAAACATAATAGAAATTATAGAAAACCAATTAACTAGTAATGGTATGTAATTATTCTTACGACACATTTATGTCATAATGATGAGAATTATGAAGTACAAATAATTCAATGCGTTTTAATTGCCCATCAAATCAAATTAAGCTGACGCATAATTGTGAGGGACATGAATTGTAACGTTTTTGGCATTTAGGTCCTACTTCTATCAATAAAGTTTGAATATCATTTTCTTAATTAAAATGACATTCGACAGAAATGTATAAATCGTCGTACTTGTGTTATTCGAAATTGGAAAGATAACTCTGAACCTTACAGATTTTTTCACTAATTTTTTTTTCCACCATTTTCCAACATTTTTATACCCTCTATTTTCTTAAAGTTATTTACAATGGTTTGTAAAATATAAATTTTCTTGTCTCCTACATAAAACACTAATTGAGTGACATCTTTTATATAGTAATTCCTCCATTTTATACTACTTGTCATACTAGGCAATTTCACTTCTTATTAATACACTATTTCATTTGTATAAGTAATTAATAAGCTAAAAATTATGAGTAAAACTGAAAATTTAATTCATAAAGTTGCATCGTAAATACAAAAAAACAAATAATATAAAATAAAAAATTAACTTAATTAAAAAATAAATAGAAGGAGAATTATGTTGCTTTTTAGTTGTAGAGACAAATTTCATTGTCGAGTTTTTATCAGAGCATTTTGAATGGTCATTAATTAGTTTTGAAGTAAGAAAAAGTAAAGATTTTTTTTGTGTGTAAACAAAATGGTCACTAGGTCAAAACACATAAAATATGAAGAATATCATATATTTTAGACTTATGTTTGTTTACCATAGAGTTTTCATTACACATATATATTTTCATACTTATCTCTTATCATTATCACAAAGAAGGAGAACGCTATAACGATAAAGAGAACTTAGAACCCTCGAATTTTGATCTTAGTTAAATCTACAACGTCAAAAATGTAGACGTATCTCTCAAATTGATAGTTAACTGCTATAAATTTTATTTCTTGATTTAATCCATGTTCTAGAAGTTGAAATTAGAATCCATAATTCCTAACAGTTTCCGATTAATAAACTTTGTTATGTTCATCCTTCAATATATAAAATCTATCTAAATTCAAAAAGAATCGATACTGTGGAAAAGAAAGTATTTTCTTAGATGTACTACTAGAGATAGTGGTCGGGCACTTAAAAAGGCCTTAGGACATGCACAATATGGTGTTTATTTCGGAGAGAACTTTTATGTAATACGCTGGATTTGTTCAACAAATTAGGACATTTGAATACCAAATACGTAGTGAAACATGTCAGGTAAAATCACTCTGATATTCTGATATATATTGTCCATTTCCGATCATAGTTTCTTTTATTAGACCATCAGTCTCGATTTTATAACCATTCCAAATCCGTTGTACCAGCCTACCAGGCAAATACCCCATGTGTAGTACTGATTTACTATGTTAGTATATTTTAGATGATTTTTTGTTTTTGTTACAGAATAATTTGATATCAGTAATTACTTTCCAGAGTATCAAAACAAAATTGGATAACTTAAATTTAAAGCTACTTTTTAGTTTTGAGTTTTGATAATCATTATATTTAAATTTCTACTTGTATTTCTAATTCCTAATAAATAATTTACTAAAATGTAAACTACTTAACATTTACTTTCAAATTTTGTTTTAAATAATTTTCCGATCATATAAGAAAAATACTTAATTCATTTCAGCTCAACAAATAAAATAAAATAAAGAAACTAAGCACATATGAACACATATAAATTTTCTTTGGCAAACAAGTGTACTCAAAAGCTACCGTTTAAAAATTATATAATACAAAAAGGAAAGTTTATGAAATTTGTCTTTCAGTGTTTACAAAAGAAGTCCTAAATTTACATATAAGACACCATCTTAAACTTGTAAAACAAAAAATCAAAAAAAAAAAAATGATATATTCGAAATTTCTTGAAAAGTTATGAAACTTTTTTTTGAAAATGTAATGATTAAAATACTAGTTTTCCATTACATGATTGAGATGATATTTTTCTAATATAAAAAAAATCAGGAAATGGTGTGATATGTGGAGAAGATAGTTTTGTATTTCATATGTGCCATGAGAGGCGAGCAGTTCTCTGTCTGTAAGCTCGTAGAGAGACATATGCACGACGTCGTTCTCAGTCCCACTCTATGTCACTCTTTACAGATCCCAAACTCTTTGATTCTTTTATTCTTTCATCTACTTTACAACACAACATGTACAACACCAACAATAATGTTACAACGTCACAAATTTACAATCACAACAATAACAGCTAGATTTCACGGTTCCTGTTTTGATAGTACTACTACTGTAATACCCACCAAGTTCTAGAAACATGCGTTGCATGAGATAAGGTTTATGGTTTATTTTGGTACTGAATCGAATAGAATTAGATTAACCATTGCTAAACCGGACCAGAACCTAGTTATAAACTTGTAATGCAACTGAGACAAAAGGGTCACATTGACGTTACCTTCAGAAAAGGGTTAATGAAACTGTTAAACTAAAAGAAGAATACAAAGAGAAAAAGAAAGCTTCGTAGTTCTGTCTAATAAGAAGACGATGAAGATGTTAGATCGGGATCATCGAACATAAACCTTTTCCGAGCTGCATCGTTGCTAATCTCCGGCTGCTCTCTTCTACCAAATGAATCATCGTTTATGTAATCTACATCCATTTTCGTGTTCATGTCTTCTTCCTCTTCCTCTTCTTCGTCTTCTTCTTCGTATTCATCATCACTATGTAAGCTAAATTCACCCCTACCTACTAATTTACTTGACTCACCGCCATCATCAAAATCATCCATTGGAGCCATGACCTCATCATCATCATAGTCTTTATACTGAAACGATCTACCTGAGCTGCTAGCTTCCCCATCATCGTCCTGCAGTTCAGGCGTCTCGATCCAATCGTCTTCGTTATCAGGAAGAGTGGTCTTTGCAGTTACAGCAACTTCCTTAGCCAGACGTCCTCCTACTACTTCATTAGATATACGGAGCGTTCCTTTCGTCGGTCTCTTCCGGCCTTTGATGCTGCTACGTCGTCCATTCTTTTTACCCCGTGGTTGAGCTCTCGGTCTCAACATAGTTTCTCCATTTGTGTTTGCTGCACCTCGTGGCGGTCTACTAGAAGAAACTGCCGGTTTCTTGCCATTTCCACCACTGCCACGGGAACGAGGCCGGCCACGTCCTCGTGGTGGTCGACCTCCTCTCCCAGAGCTTGACACACCACCTAAACCAGGATCTGTCCAGTTCTCTTCTTGCGTGTAACCACCTTGCACCGGAGTCTCCATTACATCCTTTTCTGGAACGTTTCTCAAAAGATTTGTCTCCAAACCCTTGTAAAACAAGAAAACTTTCAGTGTGTGAATAACGAAAATATCAGCATTCGTTGTTGTTATATACTTACCACGAGATCTTCGGATTCTTTGTCTTTTAAGGGATCGTTATTTTGATCAGGTGTGTAAACAATCGCACTGTCAAATTCAAAGAGTCTCAAAGCTACACCTCCCGTTGTCTTCGGTATCCACGGTAGTACATTAACCACACAAGTTAAATCGCTGGCGAGAGCTTCTTCTGGTAAACCCAAGAGTTCAGAAGTTGTTTCAAAGTTTGAAGACAGGAAATCTCTCTTTAGTGCAACCTCTAACGTTGTGAGAACCTGAAAGAAGCAGTTTTCACAGAATCAGAATTGTCCACAAGATAACTATGAATCATTACACCAGTTTGGAAATACGAACCTGATTAAGTTCTTCGACGGAACTTGATGACAACAACTTCACACCCCATGATTTCCTATGATTCTCTGTCCAAAACGCTTCAAGTCCTTCGGGTGGAAGAGAAGCCTGTCCACGGCCAAGAAGAATTGCAATACCCATTAGTCCTAAAACCGATTTGGCCTTGGATACGTTAGTAAGTTATGTAATGAAGTAAGGAAAACTCTAGAAAAACTCACTTCGACAAGTGCTAACTGAATCTTGAGTAGTCTTATTCTAAGAGGAGACGAGATCGAACTACGCAAGATAAAGCCAGTATCTCCTCCTCTCGAATAATCACCGAGTTGAGCCACTTGGTCAGCAAAACACAACTCACCAACATCCGACTTTTGTCCACAACTAGGACAGCAAATATCCTCGAGTAAGTGTAGTCCCGCACAAGTTCTGCATATGCGAAAAAGCGGACTGCTTTGCTTGGCACCGTACTTAAATGCAGATAAGGCACCCGGATGCAGCATATTATCCCACATCCACTTTTCAAAACTCTGGAACCGTTGCAATACACTGCATCTCTCAATGGCGTTACTATCCCCTAGCTCGATCTTAAACGTCGTCGAGATCTCTGCAGTATCAGAATCCAAGCTAGAAGATACAGAACACAACCCGGGATTTGCTTCCACATTCTTCCTCACTGCTTCCTTGAAAGATGCTTCGATCTTCAGCAACATAAAGTGTAAATGTGATTCTCTTACACCGCGAACGTCTAGTGACTTTACCAAGTAATCAAAGTCCTCTTCGGAATCAATGAGCCTCCATCGGCCATCCTGAAGTTCCACAAATATTCTACCACAACCAGGATCATTTCGAGAGGCAGAAGCTGAAAACCGCCAATAGCGATTACGTCTTCGATCTTGACCTAACGGAAGCGACCTATATACATATAGCTCTTCAGCTTTATACCCAACATACGCTTTTAACTGTGCACGCAGCCTTTCACGGTCAGCTGTGTAGCCGCCTTGCTGCTGATACTGCAAATTCTCCATTCCAGATACATTTTCTTGCAACTGCAAGCTTGGTCCTGCAATCACGTTATTCACATCCATCTGTGGAAGACTCAACGGGTCCTGTGAGGAGATTGGAGTCACATCTGCAGATGAACTTTCTTGATTTCCCGAAGCAGGGGTTGCTATATTAACCCCCGGCTTTGCTGTTGGGTATGAAAGGTAATTCGCTCGAAGCAAAGACTCTTCTTTCCACCGTTTGTCGAGTTGCACTTCACCCCACATCTGTTTCTTTAACGTACTCGCAACTTCCAACCGTTCCTTCACGCAACACAAAGAATCTAATTAGGGTAAAAGACTAAAGATAAATGCAAGTTCACGATTATTTTTCAAGATAAGAAAATAAATACCTCGAGGGCGACTCGTATTGTGTTTCCTTCGATGGCAATACCAATCAGAGCAACAAGTGCATTTAAACGTTCCTCGCTGCTGAGATTCGAGTAATCTCCTTCTACGAGTCCTTGAACCCACTGTTCCCCAAGTTTGCTCTCGTCAAAACAAGCACTGTCTGCATCGTTTGCTACCGCATCCTCTAGAGATTGATCAACTAAAATGTCATCTCTTTTCTCATCTTTAATATCCTCAGGGAGAGAGGGAGTAATAGGCAGTCCTGCTTTGGTCTTCATGGTCACGGTATCCAATTTCCCATTTTCCAACACTGGTTCGACTTTGATTGAGTTTTCTATCTCCAGAGCATCAGGATCTTCCTTTTTAAGGTGCAAATCAACCTCTGGGTCATCTCCAACATCACTTTCAGAGTCTTCATCTCTCTCAGCGTCATCAACATCTTCTAAATCAGTAATGCCGCTTTTGAATGCACGTATTTTCTCTCTCGCTTCAGCAAGTATAGTCTCAGCACCACCTGCTTCCTTTCTATAGGATGCACGCACACAGTACGTGGAAGGAGCTACCCTCTCAAACAGTTTTGTATCCCGTGACAATGCAGCAGCAACCGAGGCTTCAGGTGTCCTACTCGTCGTTAGATCCCTCAATCCTGATCTCTGTGATCATTAACAAAGCAAACGAGAATGAAACAACACGGTAGTTAAATAATAAGTTCAAGAGAAACAATCTTTAGACCATCTTTACCTGAATCTTCTCTGCAACATCAAGAATGGTTAAACCTTTTTCACCTTCGAGAGATAAAACATGAAATGCAGCAAATTTAACAGTGCCTGGAGTCAAACGATGCCGTGAACGTTTCGGATTAGAAAGTCCTCTTTCTTGCATCTTAGCAAATGCATTCTCAGCTGCTACTCCTTTCCTTAGGTTGAAAATCACATTCTCAGAGTCGTTGGCCTGCACTTGAAGAGAAACAGAAATCACAATATAGTAGAAAACCCAAAATTAACGGGATACTTTAGATTACCCACCTCATTCTCATCATGAACAGATACAGTCTTAATGTTCCTTTTTTTCAGTTGTGGTCCTAATCCGGCAGAGAGAGCAAGTTGCCTCAAAATTTCAGGCCATGTAAAAACATTCAAGTTTCGTCTCCAGCTGCGTATATCAAAACCCCACGCATATGCCTAATCCCAAAATAAAAAAAAAATCATCATCATATTAGGAGGAATAGGAGAAATGTTTACATTATAATTGTAAGAAATACTAAAATGGCTTAAACTTACACCCTCCACAACATGAGGATGACCCCCTCCGGGATTAGAAGCAGCATTCTGGTTTGCTCCAACACCGGTTAAAAGCGTTCTTGTAACACCCTCGATATCTTTGATGATAGTCTTCAAGAGAACAATGTGTATCTCTCCCATTAGCCGCGGGTCCTATACGAACAACAAGGAAAAGTTTAGAAAAGCAATCCTGTTTAGATGTAAACGTATCAACTTCAGAGAGATAGAGAGAAACACTTACATAGTCATGGAATGCCTGAGCAAACTCGTCTAGGGTAAATGGCCAAAGACCAAAAACATCCGCGAAAGTGATTAAGAATCTCCACACCTAAACGATGTCAACCAAATTAAAAAACAAGTTAAGAGAGTGACTAAACTAAAGTAAGAAATCGTCTCAACGTATATAGTCAAGTTTGTTACTTCTGTTGAAATCAATGCATGAAAAAGTTAAGGACAAGTTAGATGGGAAAAGTCACCATTAGAAGATTCGCAACATTCTCATCAGAACCATTCCATGGCTTAACTGTAAAGGGCTTTTTCAATTTTACAGATGATGGGGGAAATAGCACCTGCTTGTCTGAAAGAATATAATCCATGAGATGAATGTAAGCTACAATTCTCAAAACTAGCTGAAAAGAATCAGAAAAAAATAAATGACAGTTAAGATAGAAAGAGTTAATGATTCACCTCTATATTCATCAAGATTTTGTAGAGTTTCAAAGTCAAGAGCGAGCATTGAAGGCAATCCTTTGGTTAATGCAGCAACCTCCATGAGTTCTAAGCGTTCATCTTCAATAAGTTCCATAGATTCCTTTGCAATCTTACGAGCAATGGCCCTCTCGTTAGCAGCTTTAAGCCTTGCAACCTCTTTTTCTCTACGCATCTCTTCTTTTTGTCGCATTTTCTCAGCCTAATACATAACAAGAGGGTGCAAATGAGGAAAAAACATTTCAACCGAGTTCTCAAGAAACTTAAAGGTAGCGCATATTTCACATTACCCTCATTGTTTCTTTCTTCAGGAACTTCTCTCTTCGCTGCAACTCTCGCATCTGCTCTTTCATAAACCTCTCTTCCTCTCTCTGCCTTTCACGTAAAAGACGTTCTTCCTCTTTCCGTCTTTCACGATCTTGCCTCTCCATTTCTTTCCTTAATTGCTCTTCTCTCTGCATAATCAATACACACAATGAAAACAAACAACAAAACACAGTTACTAAAGTATGTGCTTAGCTTAAATCAAAACAAAGACCTTTCGCCTCAGCATATCTTGTTTCTCTAGTTCTCTTCGGATTCTCTTCTCATGCGCCTCAAGTTCCCGAGATATTCTTGCTTCTTCATTCTACAGAGAATATCAGGACGACAAAAAATGATGAGCACAACTACCAGCTTTATATACAGAGCAAAAAATTCACAGAGAAAGCCTTTCTACAAACCTTGCGTTTTCTCTCTAATTGCAAAGCATCATCATCTTCATCCTCATTACCAACTTCTCTCTCTGATTTCACAAAAGGTTCCTCATGAATCGGGTGATCATTTAAGTTTCTTTGTGCAGGAGTATCCATGTAGCTTTTCTGATACGGTGAGTCATATTCGGGCAAGTTAGGCGAATAGACATGCCCTGGCTTCCCTTGATGAGTTGCAAGATTCAAATTTGGTATCTGAGGTGAAATTTTATAGTCACCCCTATGTCCAGCAGACACCGCTGAAGCCCTCATAACCGAAGCATCAAGTGGAACTCCATAATGATGTGACGGAGAAACTCTTTCGGAATGATCAGTCCTTGAAGATGGCAGGTCAGGAAGGAACTGATATTCACGAATGGGCCTCACATCCTATAAAGAGAAGATGACAAATCGCTGAGAACAAAGGAGAAAAATACTTGAGTAGTAGTAACAACAAATCATGAAACAAAACTAACTTTATTGGGTTTGACATCGGATCGAACATATAAGCTGGTCTCAAAAGCTTGCCTAGTAGCCTTACGATGGCTTGGCATCTCTGTTCCACATAAAAAAAAGTTATACATTTTCATTTCGATTAATAAGTGTATAGCTAACTGAACAACATTTGAATCATAACTAAGAAGCAGAATGTAGTGTATACCAATAGGCATGCCAAATGCACCAGGGGGCAAAGGATCAAACTCCATTCCAAGAATGGGTCCGTTATCTCTCAAACGCTCACCCAGTTGAGCCTCCATATAGCCAACAGCTCTAACCTCAGCAGAAGAGGGTTCATTAAACCGCTTAACCACAGTCACACCACCACTACCACTACCACCACTAACTCGAACAGCTCTCCTAGAATCAAAGTCATTTCCCGCCACCAAATCAGCGGCATTGACGGCTGGTTTAGGGGATTCAACAGCCATTGGTGGTGTAATCAACTCCTTACGCTGACGTTTGCTGCTAGGCGTAGTAGTAGTAGTAGTAGATTTCCGGTCTTTAAGCCGGCGGTGACAAAACCACATCTGTAACTGCCTGTCTGAAAGATTCAGTTTCACTGAAAGATCCGCTCTTATAGCTTCCGAAGGATAAGGCTCAGCTGACCAACACAAAATTAAACACTCACTTTTAAAAAATAAAAAATAAAAATTAAGACACTTTTTAAAGAAGAATGAGAAACAAGAAAGCAACCTGCATAAGTGGTTTCAAGAACTTCAAGCTGAGCAGCAGTTTTCATTTTCCGTTTAGACTTACTCTCACCACCTTCTTCAGGTGTTGTTTTAGTATTCTTCACAGTTGCTTCATCAGACCCACCTTCCATTTCCTGCAAAAAAACAAACAAATCCCCAAAATCCCAAAATTAGAAACCCTAGAATCAACAACCACTCTAAAAAAAACATGAAATTGACTACAAAAAACTTACTTAATATTGGTAGTGAGAAACAGAGACACAGATCAAAAAAAGGTTGAGACTTTGAGGAGGAAACTAAAGAAAGATTTGTGGGTTTTGCTCAGAGAAGAACATATCTGAAGAGGAAGAAGAACCACAAAGGGTTGGGGTTGGGGAAAGGATTTGATTATTTTGGTTTGACGAAAAAGAGGAGAAGAAGTAAAGAAGAATAAAAATCTGTCCACCAAAAAAAAGAAAAGAGAAGGAAAAAAAAAAAAAAAAACTTTCTCTCTCTCTCTAATGCGAATGTGATTGGGAATTTTCACACAAATAAAATCAAAAACATTAAACATTAGCAATATCGACAAGATCATTAATAAAAACAACGAAGAGAACACTTTTAATATTAAAAGAAATAATACTAATAAGAAATCACGAAGAAGAACAGCAACTACTAAAGAACGAACAACACCAACACCAACAACAGTGCTTCTTTTCTGACTATTCGTTTCTATCATAATCACAATTTTTTTTCTTCTTCCTTTGGATATTTTTATTGAAAAATTATTAAAAAGAAATTTGATATTGGATTGTGTGAATTGATTGAGAGAGGAAGAGGAAAAAGAAATGAAAAAAAGGTTTTTAAAAATTTAATTTTTAAGACTTTGGAGAGAGTTGTTTGGTGAATTGTCAGATATGCTCTTTTCTTTTCTTTTTTCTTTTTTTTCTTTGGTGGGTTTTTGGGAAAATCGAGGGGGTTTGATTCAGGGCTCGCATTTCTCTCTCTTTGTTTCTCTCTCCTCTCTCTCTTGAAACTAAATTTTGGTTTTTAAAATAATGTTTTTTTTTTCTTTCTTTCATCGGACTTGTGTTTTGTCGCTTCTGTTTGGATTTGGACCTGACGTTGCCATTTGGGTAATAAAACCGACCGCATATGTTTTTTGTGGTTCCATTGATTCGGTTCTTTTAAAAGCCCATTACCAAAATAAGCCCATTAACAATCTCGTTTACCGTTTCTATTCTTGACAAGCCTGTTTACTAATATAGTTGCTAATTATGTCTTTGTCTTTTGACCTAAAGCATAATGAATTGGTTTTGAGTGACAATAAGAGGAACTATATTAGTAAACAGGCTTGTAGGTTAGCTCATGAATTTAAACTTATATGTACTGATGTTGTAATGCGATCACAATAACTAAGAGTAATACCCTGACTTAAACTATATGAATATCATCTTTGGTATGTATCCTGTTTGATTTGGGTCTGGCTCTGGCTCGTTGTTTCTTATTTGAACTTGGTGTTTTCACCGCAACCCCTAATATGCCAAACTCACCAGCACAGTCCCCTCATTGAAAGTTTAACATAGGTTCCATGAACCGGAACCAATTGGAATACTCGAACACTCATATAACAATAATAACATTGGTGCTTGGTGGTAACATTGACAATATGAGAGATAATTCAAAAATCTTTCTTTCTATAGCAAAGAAACAAATTACATTCCATTGTAACAACAACAACACAACATTACATAGAAACCCTAAAACTAGCTTCATGATTCTGATTCTGATTCAGCTTCAGTCACTTTCTTAACCTTCTTCCTAAAGATGTAAACATCAGTTTCCTCATAAGCATACTCATGATGAAGATGCTCATGAGGAACCTTCTCAATCCTAAAAACGACGTCGCACATCTCCCAAAACAGCTTATCAGCTTCCGGCGACCTAATCTGATACCCTAACAACACCGCACCATCATCCGCCAACAGCAACTCCATCGCCGTCACTAGCTGCCCTACAGATTCCTCGATATACACAACATCCGCCGCGATCACGAGATCGAACGGCGGATTCAACGCCGAGATCTGGTCTCTATTGTTCCAATAAACAACCGAGGTTTTTAGAGATTTACCTAGCGCCGCTTTGTTCCGTTTCAGATTGTGTTTCAGCGCCGGCATGACTGGTGCGATGTCTGTGAGCACGATCTCCGTTAGACCTAGTAGATGAAAAGCCATACCGGCGACTCCGCATCCGGTTCCTAGCTCGACGCCGCGACGGCGGCGGAAATCGAAGAGTTCGGCGTATGGATTCGGAGTTGTTGATGATGATGAGTCTAGTGTGGACCATCGCTCGGCGAATTTGGAGAGGATTAGTGAGCATGGCCATACGGATGTACCGACGTGCATCGAGCCATTGTCTTGTTGGATTGAGAGTTTTGTTCCTTTCACCGTCAGATCGATCACCGGAGAATCTGTAAATTTCATTTCTCTTCTTCGATTTTTTTTATTTATTTTTTTCTTTTCTTTCCCTCTTTATACTCTTAACTTTGTGGTGTATTGGAAATTAGGGCTTTCGTTTTATTAACTAATAGGCTTCTTTATGGGCTTGAATTTGTTATGTAACCCAACAGTTTTGGACATTGAGATAAAAATAATTTGAGTGGTTGTTTCCTTTTGTTTTGTTAGGATTTCTAACTTGGGTTTGATGATGATGATGACTGATTATAGATTGTGGTCGTCCAATTGGTTAAAGCCAAACACAAGTAGTGATTTTTGTTCGCAATGGAAATAGACACATCGAACATGTAAGATCCACTACGCCATCATATACAAATTCAAAATTGTACACTTCTACACAAGTTCCACATGTTTTGAACTAGTTATAAACTTATCATACATATACTTTTCGGTCGTAAAAGTAATGCACACAACACATAAAATAATAATATAGAGATCATTGTAGTTGAATGTGTTTAGAACATAACCATTGTTAAAAATGCCTATACTGAGCTTGTGCAAACATTATTAGTAGGTTATACAAACGATGTCATAGGCAAAAGCTAAAATTTGGTGGTTGGTCTAATATTTTGTCCTAAATGGACAGTAAATTTAGTTGCCCTACATGTTTCTTTTAATGGGTCAAGTCAGGGATATATGCGTTTGTTTTTTCGACAATCAGAAATGTTCTTTTCTCTTAAATATAATTTTAAAGCACAAACCTCTTATTACTCAAAACTATTTGGGAATTAAGAAAAAAGGAGCGTAAACTATTATATCAACCTAACTTCATTTTTTTCTTGTTCAAATATATTAATCTAAATTTTATCTCACTTATGTAACTAACAAAACATTTACAATTTTTCATCAAATCTTCAAACATATAATATCCAATCAATTTTAATTGATATTTGCCTCGTATGTGTCATGATAAGAAATATAAGCTTGGCGTTGAGGCAAAATTAGGATGATTGACAAATAGAGCAGCTTCATATAAGTCTTCCCAAAGATACCAACTAATTTACTTGGTAAGGCTGATGACACAAAAACGGACCTAAGCTCCTAAAGATGTTGATGATGCTTAGGCACAACTTGGCCAAGCTGCTGGCTGCCTAGACACAAACTATCATATTTGCTTAGTAAAAGTAGGTTGGTATGACTTCAAAAATTACTGAGTTTGGTGAAAAATATGTGTGATATTATAGGTGACAAGCATTAAGTAACAAAATTACATGATTAATTGTATTATAATAACGCTGATTTCTTTTCAAAAAAAAAAAATTGATGATCATGGTTAGAATCAGCTTGGTAAAGGCTATCGAGACAATAACATAGTTGTGACCTATGATTTATGACTGAGAGTAGGATACTTTAATTATCATGTATAGAACTTTAATTATCATGTATAGAACTTTAACCTTATAATGAGTAGCTTTCTTATTGTCATTAAAACAATCAGAATTTTCATTATTATTATTTTCAAAACTATCTTGTACATATTTTACATTTTCTCTTAAATAATGCATACACGATAGAAAATAATATAATATATCGTGTTGACAACTAATATATATATATATATATGTATATATAACATAAAAAGCTTTCCTAATTTTTATAATATCATCGAACAAGCTTCCTATTGTCGATAAATTTCAAAGAAAACTTTAAAAATGTATTTAAAGATTTTTTTATTTTTTAATTATGTTCTTCCTTTTTTGGAGTAAAGTGTTGGGCATAATTATAAATAAATTCTATTATAATTACGATATATTCTATAAATAATAGAGAATTATGCATTCTCTATAACATTGAGTCAATACCGACCGTAAGTCGTAACGATGAACACTGAGTCAATATGGGCCGTAACGATAACGGACCGTAACGGTAGGCAATAAGTCAATACGGACCGCAACAGGATATGGCTACCGACATTGTTAAGAGAATATTCGAGTCTATCTCTTGTAGAGAATATTTGAAATGGCTTTATCTCATCTAGAGGGGTTACTTAAATCCAAATCCCATGAGGATTAGGGTAAAAAAACTTATCTATAAAAAGGGAACGGTATCAACATAATACCACATGAAATCGAGAGCGAAACAAGAAACCAGAAGCATAGTCACACGACTCAATTCCAAAGCAAAGCTAAAGTTTCTAAATTGACTCGTTGTGCCTTAAACTCTTGTATTTGAGTTCGATACATTGATTAATAAAAATGACTATTCAACCTCTATTTATTGTTTCCGTAGTTTCTAAACAAATCTGATTACTTTTGCCCAAACATAAACTTATCGAGTTATCTTTACATAATTATAACATGTAATGTAGGTATGACTGAATCTAATTTTCTTCATGAGAGCAAAAGGGAGATAAGATAAAAGGTGGAAAAAGCCTAAGCTAGGAATATCAAGCTTTTTCTCTTTTCCTATTCTTTTCCTCCACTATAAAGTATGCAAAATTTTGCCTTCGAGTTAGGGTTAGGATATAAATAATTGAGCTCCGAAAGTCTCCACCTTTCATTGTCCCCACAGCCACCACTTCTCCACTCTATATATGCTTTTTGTTTTTGTATATTCTTTGCATACAAGAAGAAAATACCTTTCTTACTCTTTAATGGAGAATATGCATGGATCTTCACTTTATCTTCTGCACCGAATATGCCTATAAAACCAGATTATTTCATTGAATGCCTTTATTCCTTGACCCAATATATACGTGAATCAATCCACTAATCGATAATATATACAACTTATTCAACTTTATGTATTTTGGGTTAAATGACGATGTTCAAACTTTCATTATAAATCCTTAGCCTTTTACACCATATTTCCCATTTAAATGATTAATTCGACTATAGACCATGCATCCCATGAAAAAGAGTTTTAACACCATACATAGCATTACCCACACCAATTGAATAAAGTTGATTCTTTAGATGAATGAGATAAATAGTGAAATTAGAAGATGAATATAATAGAGATGAGTGGAGTATAAAACAAAACAATATTAAGGGAGGGAGGGGGTTTTGAATACGAAAACTTTAAAAAGCTTAACTATTGGTGAAAGTTAAAATATTAGTTAAACCTTTTGATAAGTTTTTAGAAAATAGTAATAATTAATTAAATTATAACCCTCGAGTGTAGGTTACATGTCTTAAAATATTTGTTGTATACCCTCTAAAGAAATAAATACAGTATTATTCTAATTTCTAAACGTCTTGTTATATATATGTCCGTCAGAGTATTCCAATTGGAAACATGTATACTCGAAGAATATATATACATGATTTTTTTTTTTTTAATCAACAACCAAAAAAGATTGACTCAAATGAACTCATGTGAGGGATCAGTTCTGAGCGACGCGCCAAATATATCTTAAAGATTTAAGATATTCATTTACTGATGACATTACACATATATATCATAAGCTTTAAATAAAATCTTGAATTAATTAAAGGAAACAACTTCCATTACCATATGTGTTCTTTAGAAAATGGTGGAAATTACAAAAGATTCCTTTTTCTTTTTCGTTATTTATGCATTGACCTCAGAAACTTTATTAAACTGTTTCAAATCCAACCATTGATAGACGACGGATGGCACAATGTTTGTACACCCACCCCAAGGAAGTCCCGAGTTTGCCCTCCTCCTCCTTCCCCTCCTCCATCAACCCTTCTACGTTTCCAGGGGTTGTTCTGTAACTCATCCATTGCAGACGCAACCGTAACGTCATTTCTAGCGTTCTCAGTCTCCTGATCAAGACTATGACTCATTAGTCCAATGTTGTTGTTAGATCCGAACAACGCAAAGAACTTTTCGCCGGCGTCGTAAGTGGTGGTCTGATCTGAAGATTTAAGCGGGAAACTATGAAGATACGTTGAAGGATCGTTGGTAGCCGCCGTTGTCATCGAAGAGGCGCCAATTTCAGCTGCTTTCTGTAGTAACGCTGTTGCCGACATGTTCGCGTTTGCATTTACGTTTGCGTTTTGAGATTGGTCGTTGCTGAACAAAGAAGGGACAGAGAGAGTAGTAGTAGTGGTCGAACTTGCGTTTGCGGTTTGTGTAATGAGCTCATCGTGATTATTGTTGTTATCAATGCACTCAGACGCCGCCGCCTTAGCGTTTCCAAAAACCCAGTCGTAGTCTTGCGGTTGCGGTTGAGGCGGCGCCATGTCTTGTCCCATCCATAGGGAGAGGGATGAGGACGACGCAGGTGGCGGCTGAAAATGTTGATGATGATGGTTTTGATTTGTTTGCGGTAGAGGTACAAATGGTTGAAGCGGTGGGATTAGTGTTCCCATGAGATATTGATAGTTGAGATTAACAGGTCCTGCGGCTCCAGCGGCGGCCAAACCGTTGAGATGAGACGCTGCGTTTATCTTAGCCGTTTCTTCCGCTAAGGCATCGCAAAAAGCTCTATGAGTGATGAAGCTGTCACGCCTGTTTCAACCACAATCAACATTTATATTAACACCTTTTTTTAAGGTTCAGCAGTAAAAGTAGAACGGCTAAGTACAAATTTCCGTAACATCGAATATCGTGTTGACACTTTTTCGGCATATTAAGTAAAAATTAATGTTACCATTTTGAACCATACACGCATATATATATACTCGCTTTAGTTATTTGAACATATTATGATATCTAGCTTATGTGTTATATGTTCATCATGGGTATTATAAATTTCCCAAGCGAGAAACTTTACCCTACTTCAAGAAGATATAACAAAACACATAGAAAATGACAAAAACATACTTATAAAACTTAATCAAACTAGATGTTGACAAAAACAAAGATTTAGGCACTATAAAGCTACTAAAGAATAGCTTTTCGGACATGATCAATACAAAAGACAACAGTATATATGTGTGTGTGTATTTACTATTTAGAGAGAGTTCACATGAAGTTTAGTTAAGTTTAATTGTGGGGTTGATAGAAAAAAAAAATTGTACCTGGAGAATATGGTGCCACAGTCGCAACGGTACTCTCTAGTACCACAAGTCTTGGAATGAGCTTTACAATCAGATTGGACTGCGTATCTCTTGGCACATTTATCGCACTTCCACTTCTTCTCGCCATGTTTCCGGCAGAAATGCTTTTTGATTCCGGTGAGATCGCCTAGAGCTCTAGAGGAGTGATGGTGTACGCATGTCTTCTCGGGGCAAACGTAGACACGTTTCCTCACTTCTTTGCTTGTCCTCTGCTTCAACTTCCATGGAAGATTGTGTCCTCGTCGATGAAGCTGTAAGTTTTGGTCTCTTTGGAAACCTTTGCCACAGATCTCGCATAGGAACCGATTCGTAGCCATCAACGTCTTGGGAGATAAAGCTATCACTTCAGCTTCCGGATCTAAGTGGATCATTTACATTTGTGTGGTTTCAGTTACTAGGTCAAATAGGAAAACAAATTTTTTTGATCGGATCATGCATATGTATTTTAGTCAAAAAAACGTATTTGCTTTTTCTCTATGGGGCAAAAATAATAATAAAGGAGATGTAAATATATATTCTCATGGAAACCAATAAAAGTTCTAAGAAAAAAACTCTTAATATGGATCATAGAAACATTTTCATTAAGAAAGGCCTCGTCTTCTACACATTAATTAAACTTGATGATCCAATGATCATATATAACTCATGCAGAAATATAATACTTTTGGTATATATAGGTCAAGATCCAGGACAAAACGATCAAGAAATAAAATTAATTAATTAGGGGGAAAAGTAGAACAAAGATTCTAGGGTTTTCTTTTTAGGTGATGATCAAGCTGCTTATATTTAATTAAAATAAATAATTACCAGGATTTCCAGGGAGATTTCTCTTCTTCTTAACAAGAGGAGGATTGATGAGGGATTCATCATGATCCAGAGTAGTTGATGAGCTCTGAGCAAAGCCTGATCCACTAGAGATTGTTTGAAGAACTTCACCTGTCGTCATGTCACCTTCTGGGTTCTTGACTTATTTGGAAGAGAAATTAAAAGTATGTTTTTGTATATAGCTGAGAGAGAGATAGAGAGAGAGATGGGAAGGAGACAAAAGAGTAATATAAGAAAAGGATTAGTGATACTAAGAAATCTGCAAGTTAACTATGAATGAGAGAAGGAAAAAAACAACAAAGACAAAGATAGATTGGGTTCTCCACTTATATATGGCTTTTGTCTTAACCTATACCACTCTATATTAGTTCCTATATATCAATGTGTGTGAGGGTGTCTACCTTGATCTGTTAAACTGTTGCAGCCATTTTGATTAAAATAAAAGGTTAAATTGTATTTTTCCCCCTCTTTATCAGATTATTTTAAGATGGCAAAGTCGATGGCGGTGGAAAATCATAAGCTGAAAGTGATAGCATCATAGCAAAAAAATTGCCATGCCTTGCAAGTTGCCATGCCTCTGCATTTGCAATTTCACTATCAATTATAAAATGTAGTATGAAACAAGTTGTTTGTTTGGTCTTCGTTTTATGTCATTACTAGATTAGGACCCGTGCTAGAACACGGGTTGAAATCTTTTTTATTTATACTATAATTTTAGAATAAAATATAATTTATATGATTGTTTTTAAAAATTTTTTTTGGATAAAACATTATGCAATAAAATTATATGCTAAATATGAGATTTGAATTCTACATTTTGAAAGATACTTAACATGAAAAAAATGAACTTAAAAGTAACAGCTTGCCTCGAATTTGGAAGAAATAAATCAATTTAATAAACAAAAAATAAGGATTAATATTGATGTTGTATGATGCATAAATATGCAATTAGCCGTTTGAGTAGGCTTTTTTTTTTTTTTGAACTAACTACTAGTTAATTTTTTTTTTTTTTTTGAATTTTGATGTGGTAGTGCGTTATGACACATCGAAGGTTTGATATTTCTGCCTTTTCTATTTAGAATGATGATCCCGTTATTTGTGTTGCCTTTTCTTCTCCATTTTTTTCTGTCCAATAATTACTTACTTTTTGTTCCTATTGCTCATGTTAACTTATAGTTCCTATTTTCTTTTCTTACTAATATAAGATTTTCTGTACTCGTAAATTTACCTAAAATGAATAATGTTTACAAACCAATATACATCTATAGTTACACTAAAATACAATCACTTTATCCAAAAATCAAAATAAAATCATAAAATTATATGATTTATGAATTGTACTAATGTTTCCATGTTAGAATAACTAAAGACTGCTGATTTTGAAGGTTATATATAAACAACTTAACATTAAAAGTAAAATGAAAAATGAAAAAAGGCTTATTTAATTTTTACATATTGCTTAGGTTTATTAATTAGTGAGTGATTATAAAGAAATTATAACTATTTTGATCACTATTTTTTTTTTTTGGGGTGCAAAGATCACTATTTTCTTTGCAAGGATTGGATTGACTTAAAAAAAAACACAGGCAACTGGATCAATCCCATCCATCAGATGTATCATATATGTAGATATAGTCATTCATATGAATCAAAATTATTCATCAGTATATATGAAAGAAGTAAAACAGATCCTACGGCGTTGGTTAAATCTCTTGTTTGTCGAACAAAGCCTGCGATGCACGTGTACCATGCACGTGCTCTTTAGGTATAGTCCAACAACATACGACAAAAAATACCTAAGATACATTTAGACATTCATTAAGAGTTCACTCGACAGTAAAATCGAACTTTTCTTTATGACGAAAGTGATTTTATTACTACGATGAAGTTAGCTGAAATCAAACTCTTCTGATCATATAATTCTTAGATTGATTTCGCTACCTATATATTTATATTATCTCTTCATTAACATTTTTTTTTGTAATGAATATTTGTTTTTGGATTTGAGAAAATATTGGCAATTATTGAAAACGGTAGATAAATGTATAATTTTTCTTGCTTTTTTTTCTTACAATAATTTTTTTTCTTGCTTTTTCTATGATAAATTTTCTCCTTTTTTCCACCTCTTTTTCTTTAAGAAAGTGAGTCAAGTGACAAAGCGTATTTTTCTTTTGGAAAAAAGTATATACATATACATAAGAATATATTGGTCACAAATCTTTGCGAAATTCATTTACATCTCATGCTATATGTAAATCATTGTCTTCTGGAATATCATCAATCTGAACTTCTAGTTTACATTAATCATCATTACATATTGAATTATTGACAGTCATGCCAATTCCTAAGCTGTATTTTATCTTATTCTTCTTTTTGTTAATTAATCAACTCTACATCTCTAACTTGAGATATAATCTCTTTGTACATGGTAACATGAACACGGTTTTAATGAAACAATTTTATTGACCTCCTAACGGGGGGGGGGGGGGGGGGGGGAACGAACATATACACTTATATAGTACACCACTTAATGTATTGAGGCATGCCCCCCCGTTAGGAGGTCAATATTGCAACTGATGCATGATTTTTTTTTCATTCATATCGATCATCTAACAAATAAAAATTAATTAACTATATCTACGTAGTTTAGTCTTGCCCTAAGCTAAGACGTGAAATTTTCATCGTTTAACTAGAAAGGAATAAAGGTGAGACATAGAACTGACAAAAGGCAGGTAAGGTTTTGGAAGTCGACTGCTTGTGGGCTGACTTACTTAACAATTCTTTTTGAGTACAATTAAACTTTAATCATAATGTAATGATGTTTTTAAGAGTGTCCTTTTTGTGTTAAAAACTGGTAAACTTTTTTTATTATTAAAGTTTTGGATTTTTCTTCTTGAACTCTGGTGGCACCAGAATATTCTCCCACAAATTTCAAGACCTTATAATGTATAGTATTGTTCACATATATAAAAAGATGTCAAGACAGATAAGTAATCAGTATATATATTTTGGCTCGGAAAAATTATGAAGATTAAATTAAACTTGTGTGTGTGCATTTATAGTTTATAAAAAAACCAAAACTGACCGTGGAGGATTGAGAGTACTCACGGTTTTATGATTTTATCTCCTAAGAAGTTAAATGAAAATAAATAGAAATAGATAATATTGCAAAGCAAGACAAGATGTGGATCTAGAGGGTACATTACAGATATACCACATGCTCTTGGTTCATAATAAAGTAGAAGAATATATACTTTTTTGCAGATGCATTATTAGGTTAAAACGCAGAGATATCCCTATTTAACTAACATATATAATCATATATATATATATATATATACAATTTACCAACCTTGCAATAGAGAAATTAATGCGTATGTATATGTATCATATATACATAAATACATACGGCTAACTAGTATTTCAAAAAACAGCGTTTTTAGAATCTCTAGTTCGATTTTTGAATGGAAAGGGAGTGTCCACTTCTCGAAATGGCTCCAAAATACGCTAGAACTTCCTCAAACTAAAAAGAAACTATATCATACGGCTAGTTATAGCTATAGCTAGCGGTCATTAAATTTCAGGCTAGTGCGAATTTGTTTTAAGGTTTGACTCATAGTCTAGAATTAGGGTTCAAAGTTAAGGGGTCGTATGAGTATATATATAGACGAGTATAAAGTAAGTATAAATGGACAATGTTGCGATCAATAAACGACATCTCAAAGAAGACAAATAATAGATTCATGGCATTAAAATTTGGCGATATATATCATATAAATAAGATACGATTAGAGTTAAAAGTATACATATGTCATTTAGTGAATGATAATGGCGTTCTTGTGTTTACTCATATAGTGACCAATCCAATACATAAGGTCAATCACTATAGACAATACTTACAAGACAAAAAACCATTTTGTTTCTTGACTTTTCTATTACCAATATATATCCTAAAGTAATTAATAAAACTGAATATTGCTTGCTAAAAAATTAATATAGGAAGACCACCGATCAAGGGTGATTATATGAACGTAACTACATGTGGTTTTATACATTAAATACATTAGCTGGTCTTATTTTGTATGATTTTCAAGGAATTTTTCGATTATATAGCTCACATGATTTTTGAACAAGAATTCGAGATGAATTAACGTTATATATTGATTACTTGAAATATGTTAATTGTTGCTATACATAGCAGCTTGGAAATCAGAGACCAAAGAATACACCGCAATTCAGCTAATAAATAAGCGACAGTTTGAATGGGTGAACGCTTATGTTCATTTATGTTTTTAGCCAAAACACTACAACAAGAAGTAGAACTATAAAATAAATCTCAAAGTCACATGTTTTTTTTTTTTTTTTTTTGGTTTTGTGTGAGTTGAGAACCTGCTCCTTTGGTTCCTGAATAAGGGAATATAACACGATCACTAAATAAATACGATAGTCGTAATTTCTTATGTTAGAAAAAAAAATGTATATATATATATTTTAGCAAGTAGATATGTAGAGGGTCTATATAAGCTGTTAACTTTTCCATGCAACTTCGTGTGAAAAATGAAATGGGACCTTAATTAAGATTCTCTTTCATGGGTTATAAAAGTAACTAAAAGATAAAGTCACACTCTCCAACCTTTTCCACAAAGTTGATAGATGATACTCGGTCTATCCATTATATAGTTAGTGCTAATAGAGAAATAGATAGTATTATCTCTAAAAATATAAGTAGTTGTTAACTGTCACACACATAATTAAATATTTCATTTTGCCATTATATATACTCAGAAGTCAGAATAATTTAATATCGTATTGAAAATCTCCATTGTTTAGATTTCTTAGTTAAATATACTGCTCACAGTCGAAAAAATAATATAATAACGATTTCTTATTTTCCCTCACTGTCAATTTGAATCATTGAGTGAAGTGAATAATAAAATAAGACATTGACGTTAATAATACTATATATACATATGGATGGAACAACAACAGATAGAATAGAAAAGACAAGTTATATAATATCGGACCTTATCAAATATGGTCAGACTTTGGTCCACTTTGATCCATTCCATAGTTGTATTTCTTTTCTGGCATCCAACTTGATCCCTTAATTCATGGCTCGTAAAAGCATATATTAAAACATAAACTGTGATATGAAGCTTTGTGCCAAAGCGTTTCCCAAATGCTTGAAACATTGTAAATGTCATGCTTGCAATCACCAATCTTTCCCAAGAAAAAGACTATAATAAGCTTTCATGCCAATCGTAGGAACATTTCTTTTTTTTTCTTACATGAATATCTTTGCCTTTCTAGTTAAAAAAAAGACTTGGAGTGGGCCAAAAAAAACCGCAACTAGATAAACCAAATTTTCACGTAAATAAAAAAATTATAGTTTTAATATTATATATACTTATTACCAAACTCGATATACATCTTTTTAATAATAATTGTAACAATAGATAAAACATCATTTATTTATATGTTAAAACTTAAAAGTTAGTTATTAAACTAAAAAGAGCACCAAACAACCAATGGTTTTATACTTTTATATAACAATTGAAAAACCAAAAAAAATTGAATCAAAACCAAACGGTATTGGTCTTGTCCACCCCTAGTCCAAACTAAACGTTCTAAATTGCACCATCACTAAAGAAGAACATCCAAATGAACACTTTAAAATGGAAGCCTCATCTCCAAGTCTCGAAATACTGTTTTCAGAATGCCTAAATACCCACAGGAACTAGAAGAACAACTCTTTCCACTAGAAAGAAAGACACAATGATCAAATCTTCAATGCATTCGTGAAAGAAAAAAAAATGTTTAGGGTGTAAGATAATGGGCTTTATGGCCCAATTATAGTTGATCAGAAATGATGTCGTATTTATCGAATCTCGATTGTTTCTGTTTCTTCTTCTTCTTCGTCGCTCAGCGCCGTGTTCTTTACTCTCCTTCTCAAATTCCTCAAAATCAAAAGCTACTTCAATCTTCCTTTAGTTCGTTTCTACAGGTAAGTTTTGTTTGATCTAACATTTAAAAGAACAAAACCTAGCTATGATCATTCTATTGTGATTCCTTTTGGCTTTTGCTTAGATTAGTCTTTGAATATTTTGATTGGGAATCGAACTTTACCGATGATGTGTTGTCGTAGAAACCCTAATTTTGGTTCAGTTTCTCAATTTGCAATTTCTCAGAAAGCTTTGATTTTTTTTTTTTTTTTTTTTTTTTGATTCAGTTGCTCAATTCCTCTGCAATGGACTCAAAATCACTGGCTAAATCCAAAAGAGCTCATACTCAACACCACAACAAGAAATCGCATTCGGTTCATAAGCCGAAAGGTCCCGTAGTTTCAGAGAAGAATCAGGAGAAGCTTCAAGGAAACCAAACCAAGACTCCGGTTCAATCTCGACGAGTCTCTGCCCTCCCTTCGAATTGGGATCGGTATGATGATGATGAGCTTGATGCAGCTGAGGATTCGTCTATAAACCAAACTACTACGGATGTTACAATACCAAAAAGCAAAGGAGCTGATTATTTGCATTTGTTATGTGAAGCTCAAGCTGAGTCTCAATCTAAGATTGATGTCAGTTCAGATTGTTTATCATCGTTAGACGATCTTTTGCACGGTATGGTATCGAAATTGGAACATGTTTGTTTGTCTTTGTTCCTGTTTGTTGTTGGCACAAAGTATTCAAATGTATGAATTGTTGCAGATGAATTTAGTCGTGTTGTTGGATCTATGATCTCGGCTAGAAGGGAAGGTATACTTTCATGGATGGAAGATGATAACTTTGTTGTGGAAGAAGACGGATCAGCTTCATATCAGGAGGTAATGTTACTCTTGTTTTCTCGGTTTAGCACTGTCGTTAACTTGCTAATTTGTCTCACTCTTGCTTCGACGACTTTTCTTAAGTGAAGCCTGGATTCCTCTCCTTGAATTTGAATGCTCTGGCAGAAACACTTGAGAAAGTGGACTTGCACGAGAGACTCTACATTGAACCTGATCTTTTGCCTCTGCCCGAGCTGGTACTTACTGGATCTAGACAACTTTTATAATCAACGCTAGGCTCTATGTTTGACATATTTGATATTATGGGTTGTGCAGTGTACATCCCAATCAAAAGCGAGCTGTGATGAAGAAGACACAGAAGCTGTGTTAACGAGGCTAAATAAGCCGGCTCAACAAGAATCCAGTGGAAAGGTAAAGGTCGCCGCACAAGGAGTATCATCAGTCTTGGAAGCCGAGTCTCAGGATCAAGTTAAGGACATACCAATACTCGCAGACGAGTCAGTGAAATCTTCAGCGATTGAAGACGATCTAGATTTTCTCCTCAACAACGTCAGTGAACCACATACCCAGCCTAAGCCGGTGGTCAATGATGCCTCAAGTACTTCCAATCAGAATCCTTCTGTCCAAAAATCCTCAGCTTTTGAGACAGAGCTGGATTCTCTTCTCAACTTTCATAGTAGCGCAGAACCATACAACAATCCAGCCAACTTATCAGGTCAAAAGCTTCACACAACGGGTTTTGATGATGTTCTTGATGATTTGCTCGAAAGTACTTCATCATCGATCAAACCACAGCAGAACCAGACCTCTTCTTCCCCATCAGTTGGAAAATCCAAAGTTTTAGATGAGTTTGATTCTTGGTTGGACACGATTTGATATATTTGTTAACTTGCACCTTTTTGTATAACATAGGTGAATGAGAATATTACTTTGTTTATCTATAAAAAATCTCTGTTCAAATCTCAAAACGAATCCATAAAATAGCTATAACAAGATACAACTAAATGAACTAAACCTTATAATTGTAGAATTGTTGACGAACAAATCTGGAGAAAGAGCAAAAGGGCCATTTTGGGGACAAAGCGAAGTGACTTTTTTTTTTCTCTACGTGTTAGGGCTAGGCTCCAAGTTCATTGCTTGGAGATTAAGTAAAAGATCGCTGGAGTTTAGGTAAACCTTGTTGGCCGATTTTGCTATGGTCTGAGCAATCTCTCTCGCAGCTTCAATCTTCCTCAAAGTGATGAAAGCTTCGTTGTTCGCAATAGCTTGGCCAATGAGTTGAGCACTCTTAGCTTCTCCCTGTGAATCATAACATTGGTATGTCACAACTTATAAACGATAGACATATAATGCTGTCAAAGAAATTCAGATAAATTACCTGGGCGCGGATAACAGCACTTTTCTTGTCTTGCTCAGCCTTTTCGACAATGAACTTAGCCCGTTCTGCTTCCTGAGCCGCAACTTGTTTTTTCTCGATTGCTTCAGTGAACTCTTTGCCAAATCTGAGGTTTGTGATGGAGACATCATCTAGAGCAATGTTGAATTTAGATGCTCGCTCTGTCACAATATTGCGTATCTCCCTGCTCACAGCCTGTAAGAGAGATAGCACAAACATCATAGGATTTTGACAAACAAAGCACAAAAATGTCGCAGTTAGAACATCAGAGTGAGAATACTGGGATACTAACTTCTCTCTGTGTAATGAGCTGGCTGGCATTGTACTGAGCCACTACTGCTTTCAGTGTTTCATTGATGATGGAAGGGAGAACTCGCTCTCCGTAATTCACACCAAGTGTTCTGTAAATCTCGGGCAAGCGGTCTCCCATAGGACGTGTAAGAACCCTAAGACCAACTGAAACCTGTACAACACCAACCATAGCATCAGAAACAAAAGAAGCTATATAGACAAGAAACACAGATCAGGCATATAAGTTCAAATAACAAAAACACAGACCAACATCAAAATAGGTACTAAGGCCACTATTACAAACACACACATACCGTTTGAAGATCATTACTTCCAGTTTGGCTATCCGCAAGGTAAGGACGTGCACGAACATCATAGATAATTGGTCTTTCAAACCATGGTATCATAAAATGTGTGCCCTCTGGATAAACCTGAAAAACAACCACAGCAAAAAAAAACCTTAACCTTTTTTGTAGCATCGAGAGATGTAAGTAGAGTATATAATTCCATAAACAATACAGACCTTATCTTTGATACCGGTTAACCGGTTAAACACGATGGCACGGTGTCCTCCTTCGACGTTATACATGCTGTTAGCAATGCAATAGAGTCCAAGCCCACCAATAACACCGACCTTAAGCAAGGCAGAGAGTGCAGGGGATCCAGGAACGTTTGGAACTTGTTTGACATTCATTTTTCCTAATTAAACACGAAATAATGAAACGATTACTTTAAAATTTAATCAGATTTACTGATTGATTACTAAAATGCTTCTTGAATTGAATGTTACACCATCATCAGATTAACCAAAATCTTCAGGAGTTATTAGAAGATAATTAAAAAATTTCGTTTTTATAAGACGTAATAGAATAAACATATCAGTAACATTAGTAAGAAACTCGAATTCACCAGAATCAGTATACATACGAATCTGAAGGCATCTTTAGCTAATCACTTGCAAAGCTAATGCGATGAGATTAAGGGTTCATAAGATTGACTTGACCTAGCTATGTGCTTTTTGATTATAACCAACTTAAGTAAAAAGGCAAATGGCGATACGGTCGTCGGAGGAGACACAGTGAGAGAAAGAGACGTACCTCCTAAAGTGAGCTCTTGATCGCCGGCGAAGGTCACGGTTTAAGCAACGATCGGAGATTGAAGCAAGGGTTTTAATGTATTAACAACAACTAGAAGGCGGTTAATGTACTTACAGAAGGCTTATTGGGCCTATAAAGCCCATTAATAAATATTTTGCTTGAGTAACACGTACAAAAAAAGATGTTAACACGGTCAAGATGTCGACAGCACTTTTCTTGTATTGGTTGGATTCAGACTAATAAAAAAAAATGTTGACGGTTTTGTCTTTCTATATTCGAGACAAATTTTACAGCTAGATATTAAATTTAGCTAACAATCTTGATTGACAAAAATGATAGTTATGCAGAGAACTAAACATTGTAAGAAATTAATAAAAATACAGAACTCTCTAGAAAATGGTAATTAAATCATTTGAGTACTAGTAATCAACTGTATATACAGTAACTCTTAATATAGCTTCCAAATCATGCATTATATATATTCATATTTTAACAGATAAATAAATTTCTTATTACAAACCGCACAAACAAATCAACATACATATAGAAACAAACTCAGAAGAGGAATTTCAAAGACAAGACAACAAGTCCAAGACCAAAACCTAATCCAGACTTCATATCACCGGAGCCAGACTTCTCCGTCGGAGCAGCTGCTTTCTTAGAGGAGTCTGAGTCATCCGAGACATCAGGGGATTTTGATTTCTTCGGAGCAGGCGCCACTGGTGAGGTCTTACGCTCTCCGAACATCTCTTCCGGCAACAGTACCATGTCCACCACGTAAACCGCTAGAGGACGTTCTTGTCTTAATGAAGTACTGAGACGTGTCTCAACGACACCGGTAGATACTTTGACTTGATTCCCTTGACCGGTGAAGTTAAGCCCGTAAACCCCGCCAACGTCTCGACCTGAAGCTTGAGTCCTGACCGGGTTACTTACAGAGAGAAGATCCTCCAATGTGTAGTATTTGGGACTAACATGGTAAAGAATGAGCTTGACTTGGTCGTCCGGGCTTAACTTGTTCAGTGTTCCGGGTTTAAGGTTTTGGAACGCGTTGTCTGTTGGTGCTAACACGGTCATGCCTTCAGATGAACTGTTGAGTTGGATGTTGATTTGGCTTCCGATTTGAGTTGTGTTTAGAAGACGGATAAATGTAACAAACTGACCGCCTTTTTCGAGTATCGCTGTGATGTTGATGGGACCGGCAGGGCCAGGGGCGGGAGCGGCGGGTTGAGCAGTTATCTCTGTGGAGAGGAAGACCGCGGTGAGGATAAGTAGGAGGAGAGGAGCTAGAGTTAGATGAATGGTGGCCATTGCGTTTTGAATTTATGTGTGTTTTGAGTTTAGTAGGAAAGTGAGGTTGGGAGTTAAATGGTTTATATATGGATGAGAGAAATGTTTAGTGATGAGTTGTGGCTTAGTTGGAATGAGATGGGTTAATACGTCATTTTGACAAAATATTTGCCGACAAAATTAGATTTTAATATTTTATTTACGTTTTGTGTGATCCTAATTTGCGTATATTCGGAAAAGATATATATGAGAAAATTAGTTGCATAACATTATAATGAGGTATAAGATAAAACAATATACAATTCCCCCAAGAAAAGTATATGATTCACATCAGAATTGCAAAGCATGAATAATGATAAGATTGGAATCTTGCCTTTACTATGAATGTAAATGTATACTTACTTAGAGTAACAACCGACACTAACACATACCTCTTAGTCACAAAACTCCCAACTAATTAATGGGGGGGGGGGGGGGGGGGGGGGTTGGTACTTAGTAGTCTAATAAACAATGAAATTGATGACTTGATTATTTATTATACACATAAATATAAATATAAATGGATACTTTTGATACTTTGCAAGAGGTGTTTTCTTTGATAAGAAAAAGGTTAGTATATATAGTTGATTAAGAAAAGATTAGTATTTATGATTAGATGTAGAATTCGAATGCAAGTGGGAATTACAAGTTAAAGCATCCGGTTTTTTTATTTTATAATTCAGGAGTGATCCTAAAACATCCGTTTTAATATAGAGATAATTAAATTCGTCCACCATAAGGTGGACGTACGGTGAATACAAAAATATAGATGTATTTATATCCATATGCTATACGTATATATGTTGTACACTCGTAAATGTAGTATATAGACATGTTTATTACATTGTATGTTGTAAAAGGAAAAAAAATCAAAGGACGAACAAAAGTCTAAGGATGGCTAATTAGTGACAGCCTGGGATGAACAAGTTGTCATATATGATGGTCATTACTAATTTTATATTAATACCTTTCTATATTTTGTGATCATTATCAATTTTGTTTTGTTGCTTTTGATCGATGATTACCAACCGTTACGAATATTATTAATATCCCTCTGAACACTTTGTTTTGGTAAATAGTCGGTTTGATAAAATGGTTTATTAAACCGGTTCGAAACATTTTTTAGGCAGTCAGGAAAATTGGATAAACCGATGATTCAAACCAAACAATTAGAGATATGAAAACTGTCTAAAGACTAGTACTTGTTTATATCATCAACTTATCATTAATGATTCTTGGTGTAGATAGAGCCATTTACATGTGGAGCATATATCTCGTGTTGCTCTCAAAATGCATGATGCTTTTGTCTCGGCCAAACGGCACGTAGTTGAGGAGCACAAGAAAACTGAATTGAGTTATCATAAAGCATCGACTGGACTTATTAGGCCAGCTTGTACATATATACATGATCCATTATATATTATACCTCACACCTAACCTTATTGAATAACTGTTCTGCTGTTCATGTGATATGACTTCAATATTTTGGCCATGAATGGGTGTGACTGTGTGAGTTCTTAGATAATGTTTACATTATAGTTTTAAAGTAATGTGCGTGGTACATCCACAGCTAAGATCATGTTCAAGTTAAATACTGCAACAACAACGCTAATATTTTCAACAAAAAAGAAAAAGAAAAATAACGTTATTACGTTAATATGAAATTGATTATAAAAAAACATAAATGAATATATGTAAGAGTCTAGTTTTGGTTTGTTTTACCCAATTTTGTATTCTATTATCAAAAAAAAAAAGTCTGATTTTGATGTAACGTACAACCACAATAAAACCCAGGAACTAATAAATCATCCTATGTGTGAGACAGTTTGCTGAGCTTATTTGGGTTCCAAACTTTGAGAAAAATTAGGGTTGACAGCTTCGCAATTATGTCTTTTTTTTCCTTTACCCAATCCTATTTCGAGCAGGATCATCCATTTTCAAATTTTAACAGCATTAAGATATAAATGGTGAGTTCAGCCTCAAAGACGGAGTATAATAAATTAAATCTTCATAACCTTTTTTTGTTTGGCTACACACATGATAAGGTTAGAACTTTCGAACGACGATGTTCTTTACGATATGTCTTTTTTTTTTGGTAAGAACTCTACGAAATGTCTTTGTCTTAACTCCTTATGGTATAAATTGAATGAATTGGATTTGATTTGAGTGAGTTTTTATATGATTTTTATGATTCTATGTGAATTCAAAAAATTGTTATAATTAACCGTAAAATTCTCTTCAATCCCACTTAAAATTATGAGGTTCAGATTTGTGTGTGTTTAGATAAAAAAAATCCTCTAAAATCCAATAGTAATAGTCCAAGATTTGATTTTTACAATTGGATACAAGACATACGACTACGAGGATGGGCTAGCTACAAGATTTGAAAATGTTGCTTTCAGATGGATGTCACGTCCAGCAAACTTTCTTGCTGATAAGTTAGCTAAGTCCCAAATATTTGCGGGCACAGATTTCATATTGCATAATTCCATCCCACTATATATTCTTTCTAATTTCAACTCTGTATACGACAAATCTCATTAATAAATGCAGTTAAAGGGCTTTTAAAAAAAATCTGCTAGAGTTAAAAAAAAATTTCTACATCCTGAAAATCAATTTTTGTGTTTGTAGTATTCCCGGAAAAAAATTTGTGATACTTTTAGAAAAATAAATTAGAAGCAGAGAAGGATACAGATACGAATTGATAAAAAATTTCTATATCCTTAAAATCAATTTTTGTGTTTGTAGTATCCGTATCCGAATCCGCTTTGAAAACATAGATATCCGAACAAACGGATACGGATACAGATAGTGAAATAGCAAATAAAACAGATACAGATACAAATAAGAATAGTGCTAAATTTTAAAATGGTTAACGAATATTCGTTTTTTCCTAGATATCCTTTATTATATATGAATACCGATACGGATAATACTAAATTTTAAAACGGATATTCATTTTTTCACGGATATCCAGTATTTATATTCGGATATATGATATTTTTCTCCAAAAATATGCTGTATTTTATACAAAATACACTGTATTTTAGTTTAAAATACGTAAATTATTTATTTATTTTTACGGATATCCCCGGATATTCGCGGATAATCGGATTTTTAACGGATATCCAAAATTTTCGGATACGAATATGAATAATAAATTATGAATAAAACGGATACGGATATCCCAAAAAAAAGCCGAAAATCCGCTCCGTTAATAGGGCTAGCTTGATCACTTGATGGTCTCTAAAATATTCCAATAGTACGTATTCATATATTTTTAATCCAACAATTCTTTTGTTACTTTTGGTATTATAAAAATGTTTAAGTTTGTTTTCTTAAGGTTATCTTTGTATGCTATTTCATTTTTAATACAATTTTTTTAAAAAGGTTATTGTGAAGGGGTATTAACTATGTTGCATGGAAACTCTTTCCAAAACATTTCGGAAACGGAAACTCTTGGAAACACGGAAACAAGACACAATAACACGATTTCTAGAAATTACTATTTGGAAACACGATGGAAACTCCATTTCCATTATGGAGACACTACCGAAACTTTTTTTTAGTTTGAAACTTAATAAATAAATAACTTAGAAATATAAAATTTTATTATAGATATAAATATATAATATTATTAGTGTTTTCGTAAATCTATTTAATCCAATAATTTTAAACCCAACAATTTTTAATCTAATAGTTTTTTTTAAGTCATTTTCCTAATCAAATAAAGTCCAAAAGCTCCTCCTCCAGGAAGCTCCAATCAAACCACAACCACAATGCCAAGGAGAAGTACCACAACAACTGATTTGTTCTTGTTCCTTGTTACGTTGGCGAATGAACAAGAATGCGGTTGGTCTTGTTGTTGTGTTTGACATCTTTGAGGGTGTGAACGAGGCAGAAACAGAGGTTTTGGTAACCAAAGAGAAAACTCAAAGTGTCACTCAACCATTCTCCAACTCGAGTGCAATCGTTACCCTCCCTAAGCGTCGAGACCTGCTTCCTGATCGCCAACCGCAAGAGACAAGTCCTCCCGCGCTTGACAGTTTGTCTGAACTCCAAACAACCAAGATTCTAAGGGATACAATGACGGAGTTAACAACCATGTTGGAGGAGATGAGAGGGCAAATCATGCAGCTCCAGAGTAAAGTTAAAATCTCTTCTCCAAGAAAAGCAAGACAGAGGTTGGGGATAATGAAGAAGAGAAGATCTTTTCTTATTGAACCTGGGCAGAATGTTAAAGAGTATCTGGCTAGACCAAACATTCTAGAGGGGTCTCCAAAGCATCTCTATGACCCTCCCAAAGCATAAGGAGTATGCAAAGTCAAGCTAGAGACTTTAAACAAGCTCACTTGGGAGGAAGTCCCAAAGGTATCTCTGTAAATATTTTTTAGGATCCTTGTGTTTTTAATTTTTGTTTTTGGTTTTCTTGTGTTAAGTAATCTACAAAAAGGTTTATAAGCAACAGAAAAAAAAAGGCAGTTAAAAGAGTGAGTTCAGAGTCAAGTCAAGTATGATGGGTTCTACAGGAGAGACAGAGGATACAGAAAAATTAAAGGAAAGGAAGAGTCCGACAAAGTGTGTTGGTCATGTGGGAACAGAAAAATATCTAGAGAAGAATCTTCACCCACCAACCATCACTCAATAATTCACTCACTCTTTCACTCTCGCTCTCTCCTTGCTCGATTTCACGACGAGACCAGCTGCATCACACACCGGAGAGTTCAACCACCGCCGCTGTCTCATTCTCGTCGAGCCGTCCACCGTCGTCCTCGTTCGAGCCGTGCACCATCATGTTCGAGCCATCTCTGTTACTCCGGTCTCGTCGCCCCCGTGAAGACCCGCTCGAGCCACTGTTCGAACTCACCACTCGAGCCACTGTCCGAACTCACCAATCGAGCCACTGTCCGAACTCACCAATTGAGCCATTGTCCGAACTCATTAATCGAGCCACTGCCGCACTTACCAATCGAGCCACTGCCGAACTCACCAACGAACACCCTCTCTAGTCCATTCTCCAGCTCGCCAATCTTCATATGTGTCCCGACAGCGTCAGCCTTCACCCGTTCCTTCACGCCACTCATCACATGAGTCTAGGGAGAGAAGAAGACAAGGTTCACGTGGTTTCAGAGCCTCCTCAAGCCGTCGGTCAGCGCGTCGTTCTGCAGCTCGAGATGAGCATGAGGTTGAGGTTGAGCAGCGAGATGAACATCAAGGTGATTATCAGGGCATGCACGGAGTTGAGCAGTGGGTCGAACATCAAGGTGATTATCAGCCTACCGAGGTGGTTGTGCTAGTATCGGACCATGTTGAGTCCAGAGTCGATGACATGCAGTGTGACGAGCAGCCGAACATGTACCAGAATACGCAAGCGGTTGAGCAGCAAGTCGACCAACCAGCTGAGGAACAGACTCAGTTTCATGCAAAGGACATAGTCAGTTTCACGCTCCTCCTTGGGCGAGCAAAAACTCTTTCTTCTACTACTGAGGTACTCCTACCTTCCCTTTGTATATATCATTTCTGAAATGACCCAACCTTTTTTTTTTTGTATAATAATAATAAATAATAATAATAATAATAATAATAATAATAATAAAAAATAAACTACAACTAGTGGTCCCATACCCACTAGCCACCTAACCACAATCATAATCAACAGCTGAAATAAACAATACAAATATCCAATAAATATCCAATAATAATCCCATAATTATAACATAAACAATATCAAAAATTCAACCAACAGGAATCATAGAACCAGCAACCTAGCAATGTTTCTAATGACCCAACTCTAGCAACCTAGCAATACCAGACAACAACCAATCGAGTCCCTAGAACATCCTCCTCTTCATTGCCTTGATTCCACAATCAAACTTTGCCTTTACCTGCACCACAAACACATATTGAGATGCATGAGTATTTGATAAACACTCAGTGAGGCAATCCTCCCATCTACTGGGCTATACACACAAGCAACAGTGATTCCAATGTTACAAACAAACAACAAACAAAACATACAAACCAGGAAAACAAACATCATCTCGCTGGAAGGGAGGTGTCGACCGACACCAGCCAAGTGTCATGCACTCACCTCTCTGCAGGAAGATTCTGACCAGCCAAGTGACACTACCCCACAGTGTCGATCGATGCCGTTCTGTTGGTGTCGACCGACACCAAGTGGTGTTGATCAACACTACCTCTGCAACTGCGATCCGCACGAAGCCGAGAGTCGAATCTCGCTCCCAAAACTCCACCAAATCGTCCAATACTCAAAACCCAAGCCGAAAACATCCATAGGAACCTGTAGCAACCAATCCCAGCAAGAAAAACACACAAAACAACAACAAACAAGCAAGAAAAAGGAAATCAAAGGCTTAGATTAGCCATGGTCATGCACTCACCTCTCTGCAGGAAGATTCTGACCAACAATGAATGAATCTCACACTCCCAGCAAGCTTCCCACATGTTCCTAGCCTTGAATCCTCACCCCCACAACAAGATCTCACCCACAAATCCTTGAAATCTCACAATCTCTCCCTAGAACCTCAAGAATAATTTTCTCTCTTTCCTTTCTCTAAAAACGGCAAGACAAACACCAAAACACGACCTATGTCTTTTTTGCCCACTTAATAGTCCGGTTATGTGGTTTTTCCTAAACCAAACCGACCAAAATCGACGATTAAATCAATCTGATCGAACCAGATAACATTGGTGTCGATCGACACCTATCCCAGAAAACCAATAATTGATTCGCGGATGTTACAATTCTCATCCACCAACATAGATTCGTCCTCGAATCTTGAACAATCAACAGCCAAGGACTCCCATGCAACCGTCTCCACGGCCTGCACTCCTCCGATCGATCTACGGAAGGTCACCTATAGGCGATAGACTCACGCTCCAGGCATTATTTGCTCTCAACTTTTGGACTTTCCCTTACTCATAGGCCTCAACCTTGAGTTTTTTTTATTGGCTCCTCATCATACCTAAGTCTGCATGCCATAATATTGGCTCCTCATCGGGCATAAGCCCGCATGCCATAATATATAAGAAAGTCCAATACTCATCTCTCGGGTTGCCACCCTACAGCGTGCCCCCGGATCTTCATCCGAAGTCGATATACCAACCATACTCCCAAGCCACAAAGTCTCAGAATATGGCAGTACTAGGAAAATCAAATTCCTCCAAGAGTCGCGAGCAAAAAATTCTGAACACGTCTGAGTCCTATCCCTATCCAGGTATCCTTTCCGTGGCTCGCGTAAGAAATCATAATGTCCTACTAACCACATATCCCCTCACTAGGATACCTCATGACCACACATGGATCATCTCACTGCCACTAGGGCCGCCACAAAGGCCGAACAAATGTCCTAAACAGGACCGCCACCAAGACCAAACAAATGTCCTAAACAGGACCGCCACCAAGGCCAAACAAATATCCTAAACAGGACCGTCACAAAGACCATTTGTCCCGAAGGACCGTCACAAAGACCATCTGTCCCGAAGGACCGTCACAAAGACCATCTGTCCCGATGGACAGTCACAAAGACCATCTATCCCGAAGGACCGTCACAAAGACCATCTGTCTGGAAGGAGCGTCACAAAGACCATCTGTCCCGAAGGACCGCCTAAACAGGCACTCTGGCTAAACAGTCCGCCACAAAGGCCACACAATTGGCTAAACAGCCCGCCACAAAGGCAACAAAATTGGCTAAACAGCCTGCCACAAAGGCCACACAATTGGCTAAACAACCCGCCACAAAGGCCACACAATGGCTAAACAGCCCGCCACAAAGGCCACACAATGTCTCAAAAGACCGCCACACACGGCACAATGACTCAAAAGTCTGCCACGAAGGCCACAAAATGTCTCAAAAGACAGCCACACCCGAGCACAATGACTCAAAAGTCCGCCACGAAGGCCACACTAGCCCCTTCAAGGCTCACAACCACAAAAAATGGATAATTCTAACTCCCATAAAACTTCCCATTTTTAGAACTTTCCACTTTTGGAATCTTTCCTCTTTCATAAACTTCTATTTCAGGAAAATTTCCCTCAACACCATCACAGTCCCAAAGGACTTTCATCAAAGGAATCTTCTTCTTCCGAAGTTCCTTGATCCTCCTCCCGAGAACCCTCACTGGTCTCGCCTCCAAAGTCATGTTAGGCTGAAGATCTTCAGGAATCTTAGCCAACAACTGATCATCCTCACGGAGACACTTCCGCAACATAGACACATGGAAAACCTTATGGAATGCTCGCATAACCTCAGGTAACTCCAGCCTATATGCCACTAGTCCAACTCGCTCAATCACTCTGAACGGACCCATGTACATCAGACTCAACTTAGTCTCAGTCAATGACCTGTTCGGACCCTGCAACATGGCCATATTGAGGTACACTCTATCTCCCACCTGAAACTCAAGATCTCTCCTCCTCCTATCGGCATAACTCCTCTGCCGATCCTGAGCTTCCTTCATGTTCAGCTTGAGAACCCGAATCTTTTATGAGGTCTCCTGAACAAATTCTGCCTCTTACATGCTCCTCTCCCCCACCTGAGTCCAGCATAACGGTATACGACACGATTTCCCATACAAAGCCTCATAAGGAGCCATGCCTATACTCGCTTGGTAACTGTTGTTGTAAGCAAACTCTACCAAGCTCAAGTGATCTGCCTAATGGCCACCCCAATCCAACACACACATCCTCAGCAAATCCTCCAACGTCTGGATCGTCCTCTCTGACTGTCCATATATCTGAGGATGATAAGCTGTACTCATAAGCACCCTAGCACCCATCTCTGCCTGAAACGCTCTCTAGAACACCAAAGTGAACTTGGAATCCCTATCAGACACAATGCTCGCTGGCACCTCATGCAACCTGACTATCTCCTTCACATACTTCTTTGCCAAGACCGCTGCTCCATCAGTCTTCTTAATGGCCAGAAAATGTGCTGACTTAGTCAACCGGTCCACAATGACCCATATAACATCAAACTTCCTGGACACTGGCAAACCTACCACGAAGTCCATAGTAATCATATCCCACTTCCACTCTGGAATGGGAAGACTCTTCAACAATCCACCTGGTACTTGATGCTCAGCCTTCACTAGCTGACATACATCGCACCTCACAACCCAACTAGCCACGTCCTTCTCCATCCCGACCCAATGATAGTACCTCTTGAGAACACGGTACATCTTAGTCGCTCATGGATGAATAGAGAACATGCTCGCATGAGCCTCTCTCAGGATCTCCTGTCTCAACTCCTCATCCTTGGGCACACAAATCCGACCGTGCACCAAGATAGTACCATTATCAGAGACTTGATACTCTGAATCAACATCCTTTAAGGCATTCACCAGCCCCAAATCCCTCTCTTGAGCCAACCGTACTCTGCTCAACAGATCTGCTCTATCAGCTGCAACCAAACCCAACGGCTCCTGAGACACATCGCACAAACTCAATGCACCGATCTCTCCTACCAGAGACTCCATCTCCTGCTCCTGACCCAGAAAACTCATCTCACGCTGCCAAAAACTACACTTGCTCAACTTAGCAAAAACCTTCTGCTCCCGCAGCTTCTCCAGAACTGCCCTCACATGCATGGCATGCTCCTCAGGACTCTTAGAATAAACCAGGATATCGTCGATAAAAATGATGACAGACACATCCAGAAAACTCCTGAAACACGCTGTTCATCAATCTCATAAACGCTGCTGGCACGTTACTCAACCTGAAAGGCATCGCCACGAACTCATAAACCCATACCTCGTCCTTCTACTTGACGAACACCACCGACGCTCCCCACAGTGAAGTGATAAGACGAATTAATCCTCCGCTCAACAAATCCTCTTGTTACTTTTTCAGCTCTACTAGACTAATAATCAAGTATGCTGACAACAACTCACCACCGCCCGAATATCAACCCCTCTTGCCTGTCCAAGAGCCTCTAGTAACTTGACTCTAAGGAAAACTTCCTCAAGATGGCTTAATCCAAAATTAGCTTCCGCTTAGCAATTTTCCACAGCAAATTATCAATACGAGCGTAATAAAACAAACAAGTACCATACGTTCGCATATTCCGATTCACCATATCAAATGCTTTGCAGGCCGCCAACTCAATCCACTTGACTTATTTCCCCCAGCAAGCTTACCAAAACCATGAATCTAGCAACCCTGTCCATCTCCAATGAACTTCATCCAACATCGTCGCAACGTTTAGTTTATCCTGCCGTGAAGGCTTCTCGTGAACTTATGTATCTGACAAACATGCCTTTCCCGGCTCATACCTGCTGCAACTCCCCTTCCCGGGACTCCAACACCACCGGCCGCACAATCCTGGCGCAACATCCACACATTCATGACCACTCCGGTCATAAAACCCTGACCCACTGGTCAACACATCCAAAACCCAAGATTAAACCACCATCACTCTCTCAAGGTCTACCTTCAGTCATTATGTTTATACTCACGTCTTAGGCATTGCTTGCTCCCAACTCTTCCACCTTTAGGTCGCAACCTTCGAGCCATACCGAACTCACTCTCAGACCACCGTCTTCGAGTTATACCGTCTCACTCTTGGACCATAATCCTTAAGATCTCGGTATCAGGGGAACTAATCATCCCCTCAGGGGAACATCATCCCCTCTGCCACTCTCGGAGCCCCAGCCCCTCGAGCTATCGGTATTTAGGGGAAACACCATCCCCTCAGGAGCAACAACTTAACGACTATAAACATCTCCCGACCAAGAGTTACTTCCCGTGGTACGAGTATAACATTACAATGTTACACCTGCCCACTCAACTTCTAATATCCAACTGGATTACCCACCAAGCAGAGATATATCTGCTCCAACTACAAATGTCCCCCTATCCGCCTCTCTAGGCTTGATACCTCTTGCGAAGAATCTCGCACTGGTCATCTACCACTGCTCCATCATCCTAACATAAGATGGAAAGTCCTCAACAACCACAGCCCTCGGCTGCACCCTGACACATGCGGTACAACTTGAGCCTGCACTGGTACCCCTCTCGGTAACCGCTCCAACAGTACGCCAACAGATCCGCCAACCGATCATCTCGATCCTGGGCTCCACCTGCTGCAACCCCACACCTGGGTTCCCAGCACCCCCGGCACGCTCACCGGTTAACCTCTGGTCCCTCCTGATACGCTTGCGACCCTCTGACGTACCTCCTTGTGGAACTCTGGACCACACACTCGCTGGCCTCGGGACCCGCCGACCATGACCATGACCACGTCCCCGTCCAAGACCAAAAACTCAAACACCTTTAGCCACTGCACTTCTAAGAACAGAGGCTAACAAGCAATCTTAACATAATACAAAAAAACAAAAACCACAACTCATCGTGGAATCACACTGTAAGCTCGAAGAGGATGTTCTAGGACTCCATGCCACACACAATTGACTAACTCACATAATCAATCAAGACATGCAATCCCAAACATCTACAACACAAAGCCTAGTGAACCCAAACCTAGAACCGTAAGGGCTCTGATACCAAACTGAAACGACCCGACCTTTTTTTTTTAATAATAAATAATAGTAATAATAATAATAATAATAAATAAACTCAACTAGTGGTCCCATACCCACTAGCCACCTAACCACAATCACAATCAACAGCGGAAATAACTAATACCAATATCCAATAAATATCCAATAATAATCCCATAATTATAACATAAACAATATAAAAAATTCAACCAACATGAATCATAGAACCAACAACCTAGCAATGTTTCTAATGACCCAACTCTAGCAACCTAGCAATACCAGACAATAACCAATCGAGTCCCTAGAACATCCTCCTCTTCATTGCCTTGATTCCACGATCACACTTTGCCTTTACCTGCATCACAAACACATATTGAGATGCATGAGTATTTGATAAACACTCAGTGAGGCAATCCTCCCATCTACTGGACTATACACACAAGCAGCAGTGATTCCAATGTTACAAACAAACAACAAACAAAACATACAAACCAGGAAAACAAACATCATCTCGCTGGAAGGGAGGTGTCGACCGACACCAGCCAAGTGTCGACCGACACCAGCCAAGTGTCGACCGACACTGGCATTGGTGTCAACCGACACTACCCCACAATGTCGATCAACACTACCTCTCCAACTGCGATCTGCACGAAGCCAAGAGTCGAATCTCGCTCCCAAAACTCCACCAAATCGTCTAATACTCAAAATCCAAGCCGAAAACATCTATAGGAACCTGTAGCAACCAATCCCAGCAAGAAAAACACACAAAACAACAACAAACATGCAAGAACAAGGAACTCAAAGGCTTAGATTAGCCATGGTCATGCACTCACCTCTCTGCAGGAAGATTCTGACCAAGAATGAAAGAATCTCACACTCCCAGCAAGCTTCCCACACGTTCCTAGCCTTGAATCCTCACCCCCACAACAAGATCTCACCCACAAAGCCTTGAAATCTCACAATCTCTCTCTAGAACCTCAAGAACAATTTTCTCTCTTTGTGTTCTCTAAAAACGGCGAGACAAACACCAAAACACGACCTAGGTCGTTTTTCCCACTTAATAGTCTGGTTCTGTTGTTTTCCCTAAACCAAACTGACCAAAATCGACGATTAAATCAATCTGATCGAACCAGATAACATTGGTGTCGATCGACACCCACCCCAGAAAACCAATAATTGGTTCGTGGATGTTACAATTTCATTCATGCATTGTTTGTGTTTTGATTCTTAAATCCTTCTGTAAATTTTTCTTACACAGGAGACTATGTAATTTAAGTTTGGCAGAGGGTTTGAGATGATGTATCTGATATTGTGTTTTGTGATTCTTATTTCAATTTTTTTGCATCATATCATGTTTGAGTTTGCATCCATCTATTTGCATAGAAAAAACCAAAAAAATTTGAAAATTTCAAAAATTTCCACAAAAACAGAGTGTTCATGTAGTTTGCATTTGCATATTAGGATTGAGTCTAGTGTTATTCATATAGGGTTGTTGCATTTAGCATAGGGGTTGATGATGATTGTAACCTTGTTAGCATGCTGGATTCAATAGGATAGGATCAAGGCTCTTGTTAATAGTTCTTTGATGCTTGTTGATTGAACTTGAAATGTAAGACTGAACCAGGTTTTGAATTCTCAAAATTGCATTCTAGTCTTGATTGAAGCATGTTTTGAATTGACGTCATTTCCTATCTATCTGAACCTAATCCTGACTTGCAATTATCTTATTATGCATTGAAGTCGAACTCATGGATACCATATACATACTTGGATTGTCTTTCACATTTTTACCACCCTTGTCAATCCAAGTAGCTGATTCCCATCTTTGGAACAGTTCCTCGCACCCTTAACAAACCATTCTTTCAAGCCAATTGTATTCTTGAGTGTCAGGCCTTTTCCGAGTTGAGCTTGTTAGAAAGTGTTAGGTTCTAACCGACAAGAGTAGGATCCTGTGTAGTTCTAGTTCGCGTTATCCGGACTAGTAGGACTAGGTGAGAACTCGATTTTGGGTATTGGGTATGGATTTGTGCAGAAAAGTGAAGAGTAAAAAGAAAGTAAAGGGTAGAAAGTCTTTAGGAGGGGGAGTGTTTTCAAAGTTTACAAGTCTAGTAAAGGATTTGAGTTGAGCAAAGTAAAAAGAGTTATTGGTTTTGGGCATAAAATAAAAAGATTAGACAAAGAAAAGAAAGTAAAAATGCTTAAGATGTCTAGAGTCCTTAGAAGAAAAGAAAAATTACCATAGTGATAATAAAGATTTCCCAATCCACTAGAATGATAAGAAGTGAACTACTCCTAATACTAAGTGTAAAGAGTAAGTGAATGACTTTGAGATGATGTTTCTGATGAAAGATAGAGATAGGACCAACTTCGGGGTTAAAATATTAGGACGAGTTTCCTTGGGGACCTTTGGGTAGACAGGGGGCTGCTCTTGTATGTATCAGTTGGTTTCAACCTGTAGCCTTCTCTTAAGCTCAACTCCTTTTCATGAGAGAACCTTATTATGTATTGATAAAACCACTTGAGAAGGAGACCATTTCCGTCCCTAACCTTTCACCCTAGCCAAATGAGTTCAACGACATTGCATATTCACGGTTCTCTGTTAATGAATGTTAAAAAGAATGATTGATAGGATTGTATGTGTAGATTAAAGATCAGAATCATTTCAGGTTGTGATGAACTTGTCAAAAGTTTTTAAATAAAGTTCCTTCACCATGCATCATAGAACTAAAAATAAGGACCTTGATTCTAACTATTTTATTCAACATGTTTTTGGTTCTGAGACCCCATCTTCAAACCTCTCTTCCATACTTTGTTCTTGTTATTTGCTTGAGAGCAAGCAAAGAATAAGTTTGAGAGAGTTGATATGTATATATTTTACACTCTTTCATCATGCATTTGTTATTCATTCTGTTCTCTTAACTTATTGTTTTGCATTGTTTTTAGTCTCTTTTGCATAATATGCATATCTAGGTAGTCTTTGCATTGGTCTTGCATACATCTTGCATATTGGAGTTATTTCAGGTGTTTAGGAGATGTCCAGACTGTTGGAACCGAATGGAGGTTGAGACATGCGGCTCGACCAAGCATGCTCGGAATGGACGTCATGCGACTCGAGCGACGCTCCCCGGAGAGAAGCAATGTGACTCGACCGACATGCAACTTGGACGCGCTCCCAGGAAGAAGCACCAGCATACCACACGATCCATCATGCCTGGAATGGATGTCATCCCGCTCGACCGACAACGCCAGTCATCCGACTTCTTCCACCTCTTTGATCGAGTCCAGTGAAGAATTTTCCTTGAGATTCAGCTTTCGACGTCTTCATATAAGTTGTAGGTAATTAAGTCATATTTCCAATGCCATTTATTTCAAGCCAATCGGAGGTGTATTTCAATAGTTATCATCATTTTAGTGGATATGTATACACCCAGCTCGAGCCAACATCACTCTGGGTCGAGCCAACACCACTCCACTCGACCCAGCTCGAGCCAACACCCCTCCACTCGACCCATCTTGACCGACGCACTCCCAGAACTGACGACACGCAAATTGGACAACCCGATTCCCGAACCGACGCTCTATCTTGTCGTTTTATGTTTTAGGGCTTTCCATGTTTTTCTATAAATACATTTTGTTAAGTTTTTACTCAGACATCTTTTATCTCGTTTTGTTCTTTACCTTAAGGTTTTACCTAGCCACCTAAAACGTTCTCAGACTTTGCAATCCGACATCTTTGAGTTTATTCAGTTTTTGCATTTGATTTCTTCTACAAAATTGTTCTTCCCATTTTTATCTATCTAATGATGCTGGATTCAATGTTTTCTGAGTTTGTGTCGTTGATAATGATTTCTAGATCCGAGTAGTGTTAGAGTTCTTGGGGATGGGATAGACTAGGTGGAGGATCTTAGGATGTAGGGTGTTTAAGCTTTGATTTGTATGATTCCCTTCTGGACTAGAGTTAGAAATACTAGTTTCTCTCTGATCAATTGGAACTAGGTCTTAGACATTTCCACACCCAAAAGGTGTTCGATGAAATGTCTAACGAACTAGTGCCAGAGACTTACATTCCTAGCATAAGAGATTAGTTGTCTAGGATGTTTGTTGACGTGAATGAACTTGTTTGTCATGCCTGCTTTATCATTTTTCTCTAGCGAGAGCTAGGTTTGGAAGTGGTTGAGTCTGAGTAGCTTCTGTCAAGAGATTAGATTAGCTAAGTCGTGATGTTCATTGTTTAGGGATAGTTTGCTTGTGGCATGATAAACACTCTGTAGACTAGGATACTCCATCGACATCAATTACTCCCATCCTTAGGACTTCTATCTTTTTGATTGATATTACATTCCTGAGATTGTTTCGGTTGTTCATGCTTAGAATCGTTTTCGGTTTCACTTATTCTTGTTCACTTCTTGTCATACATTTCCGTTTCTAGTTCTCTGACTCATTTACGTTTTGCATTTTGATCATTATAGGATTGTTAGATATAAAACCCCTCTTTGAATTGACTCGACTTGTGATTTCTTGATTGCATCTCAATTATTAGTAAAGTTTCCCAACTGGATTGACACCTTAAGTATTACAACTGCATAAGGTTAATTGAACATGCTAGGATAGATACAAAGATCCTAGTACCAATCAGGGTCGGCTTAAACATCGGCTACACCCGGTGCGATAGTCACTGAATATTCGATTTTTTAGGAGAAAAATAAAAATTTTACCTATTAAATATTATAATTACTTACCAAATTTTGAGGAAAACTTAAAGTTGCCAAAAAATAAGAAGAAAGACGACATATGTTTAATTTTAGATTCAAATGTAAATAATTTTATTAATTCAGTTCAGATTTTATAATAATTAGAGTAAAAATAAAAGAAAAACAATTGAATTTGGGTTAGATATTGTGCAAATGCACTCTCTGCATTGGGTCAGCGCCGAGGCTGGTACCAATGTATGTTCCTAGAATGTGGGACTTTCCCATGAAATTCATTAAAGGAAATATCCAGATTGGTTCAATTCAATTTGGTGAGCTCGAACAGAATAGTGTTAGTAAGATGATTTTAAGAAAGATCAGTACTTGAGAGAGAGGTGAGTACTATGAACCGTGGAGAGAAGGTTCATGGAGAATTGGAGATAATTATGATACTTTGTAAAACCGTGCCTGGGACTATATGGATAATGGACGGGAAAACGAGCTATTTCTCCACGAGAACTATCATATCTAGCTAGATAGAGTCCGAACTTTGACCACGATGTAGATATCCCCGAAAACAAACTTCGATTCCTATTTCTCCACAAAACCAAAGTTCTATACCTATATCTCCCTAAATCTGAGTTGCATCGGTTTGGATTGTAGACCCAAAAGTAAACCAAATATACCCTAAGTTAAACCAATTAAAGACCCGATTCTGTACCCAATTCCGATCCGCTAGTTAATAAACCTAGAAATCCCCAATTTTCAAAACATAAGAACCCTAAAATTGATTTGGCATAAGAAATTTACAGCAACGATGCCTCCACCGTAAGCTTTAATAATTGTATTGAGTATAATTGACTTTCTCAAGAAAAAGAAGAACAAATCATGTTTGCTCTTTTACAAAACGAAAATTTTCAGCAAAGTAAAAAAGTTATGAATTTGCAAAAGGTTACAAATTTTCCTTTGCAAAAGGCTACAATAATCTAATGAAGAAGAGAAGATCGAGTTTGAAAAACAGAGGGAGAGCTAATCACTTCGTACCACACACAATTTGATTCATTGCTTCTCCTCCTCTGATCAAATATTTAAAGCGACCAAAGATTTCATCGCCATTGGTTTTGTTGAAAACTAGTGAAAACCTCGATTATCAATCACCTTTCCACCACCATCTCCGACGGTTATGACTTCCCCAGCGCCGATGAAAGCACCAATTCCCTCTTCAGCCATAATCACTGCACCGCCACTTTCATCCCACTGATCAAATTCCAAATCCTAAATCATGTTGTCACCTAATCCATCGTTACCCAAAATCACTGCACAACCGCAAGCTTAGCCTTCCAATTCTCTTCTTATATTAATTGCATCGGCTCGATGAAGGAGGGATATTCTTAGTTCCCACCGGGATGGAGTTTAGGAAGACGAAGAGCCAATTCAGTTCCACAGTTGTTTCGATTTGCTGTGCCATTAGAGTCGTTTGCTCCCATGGTTATATTTAGGGTTTCTAATTAATGGGAATTTGGGGAAGACAAGAGTTTGGTCGGGTCAAAACGAAAAAGTCGGGTCAAATATAAGGTTTAGGTTGGTCAAATTGATTTTTTAATAGACGGTTAAGTAAGCAATAAACCAGTAGAAACCAAGGATTGCGGGTATTTAGATCTCGAACTTTTAATTCTGGGAGATATAAGTATAGAACTTTGGTTTCAGAGAGAAATAAGAATCAAACTTTGTTCTCGGGGATATCTACATTGTGGTCAAAGTTCGGGTTCTATCTAGCTAGATATGATAGTTCTCGGTGGGAAATAGCTCGTTTCCCTGATAATGGATCGGAAACAGTATTATTTAAAAAGGCTTTAAGTTAAGTACAATTTTTTTTCGAAATAATAACCAGTATAATCCAAAAAAAAAAAAAGAGAGTAAAACTAAAATTCTAAAACGCAACTTTTCTTCCTTCTTTTGCTACAAAAGTATTAACCAACTGTCAGGATGGTGCTAGAAAGGAATATAAAGGAATATAAAAGCACCAATAAGATTTTTATTTAAAATATTAATTATTTGAAAATCAATTCAATATGAAATAATTAATAAAATAAAAACAAGACTGAAATTACTAATTAAAGTACTGGAAAGCAAATTACAGAAATCATCCTAATAAGTTTTCCAAATGCATAAAAACAAAATAAACCAAAGTTGCTAAGAAATTTGGATAAACTTCTGTGTTGACTATGATCACTATCGTCTATCAAGACCATCATCATCTTCCTAAGAAAAATAAAATAGAAAACAGATTAGTTTATCATCTAAATAGTTAGTATCTGTGAAATGAATACATACGTAAATACCATTTACCTGGGGATTAGGTACATTTGATATGTTTAGCAATGCTGGATTAGGTATGTTAGCAAAAGCTGTGGCCCATACAGTTGCCTGGACGTTTAGTTTAATTATTATATTAGTTTTATATAATCAATTTACAATAAAATAATTTAGATTATTAAATTGTGTATATTACCTGTTCACCGGTTGAAGTATCAAGTATTTGTTGGATGAACGTACTCATTGCCTTTACCTGAGTTCCTAACTCTTCCACTTTTCCCTTCAGCTGAACAACCATTTCAGAATTTTCTACATCTGCTCTAGCCACATTTGAGCGTTTTCCTAATTTTGAAGGTGTGGGTCCACGACCAACACAACGTACTCGTCCTGGACGCTCTGGACCAAACACTTGAGCATATTCATCATCTAGACTAGCTGTAACATTAGTAGTGACTTGCGGATTTTGAATCAACAGTGTTGTAAGTGCTTCCTAAAAGGAAAAGGTGATAAATATCAAACATAATTAATTATAGTGATAAACAATCAATATTGATATTAAAAAAACTAACCGCATGTGTCTTCGCCTCCTCACATACAAAGCTTCCATCAGGTTTTGTACGAGACTCAATAAAAAACTCTGCTCGACTTGGTGTTTTTCCAGTTTTGATTTTCTTCATTAAAGATACATGCATAAATAATATAGAATATCAGTATAAGAAACTAATGTTTTGTCAAAACTAAATTACTCACAATCTCATTTCTTCTCCTTGGAAAGCTCTTCCTTCCACATAAGTGAGGCATGGTATTGTGTTTTTGGCTCTTTGTATTCCGTTCTTGCATTTTCTGAAAGCTCACATATTAGAAGAAAAATAGTTGCATTGGATGTAAAGACATTCAACTACATGTAGATACTTAACACAAAAAAAAACTATACCTTCCACTTCTCATCAAATCTCGTCCGAACAAATTGACCCCACTGAAGTTCAGGAATTTTGTCGGGTCGATTCATCAACGTTTCATTCAAAGTATCTTTTTTGTGTTCTTTCCAAAGCCGGCGTTTGACATCCTTGCATCTGCTACCTAGTGCACCCATCACATATTCTTTTCTAATCACAGGATCATCAAATCTGAATTTGGACTGCAACGACAAACCATAAAACTTGCTATCAAACCAATTTATTGTCTTGTAATGATGAATATGAACTAGATTTTACCTGAATTGTGTTCCATGCCGTATCTTTTATATAAGAATTAACACACCTCCAGTCGTTGTAGTTAATGGGTATCAAATTTGCATCATGACTTAATTGACCTAACCATGATCCAAGTAAACCTCCGGAATCTCCAATTGGTTGACCGCTATCTTCGTCGAAATGCACTATCACTTTAGTACCTTGTAACTTCCATACATCTTTCGATGTCAACATTTTTCCTTCTATGTTTCCATCAGTATCTTGTTGATGATACATATATATATATATATGAAAAATTGATCAGTATAATTAACATAAAAGGAACAAATATACATGTACATATATAAACACTGATCGCTTAAACAATATATAATTGAACTGATTCAGTATCAAAAACAAAAGAGTGTATCCAATGCTATATTACGTTACGTATAATCATCGTAAATCAGTTTAAAAACAGTTTTAAGAACAGTTCAATCAGAAAATGACTTTCAATAATATAACTCAAATAATTACCTATGATCTGTATCTTCCATTTGAAGCTTTTACATTCTGGAGCAAGGGGAGGAGGGATGCTGTAATCTGCTTCCAACTGTGATAAATCATCAGGTCTTTGTGTCTCTGAATCCATAAAATCCATGATCGATCTTAAACTAAGAAAAAAACAAATAAAGTAGTTAGCAATGCCAAAATATGTATGATACTAAAATTCACAAAACTAACTTCAAATATTAAATCCAATACACGTTACCTTGTATCTGAGATTGCTCTCTAGCAGTTTCTCTTCAAGCTCTTAAGAGATTTGTTTACAGGCGATATCTTTTTCTTTTGACGGCGTCATAAGGATTTCTTTAAAAACCCTAAATTTTTATAGTTTATTTGTGATTAATATTTATGGAAAACAATTAGATGGCGCTGGAGACAGAAAAACTAAGCGGGAACTGAAATTTTTTGATAAAATTCACTAAACCAATTAGTTGGCGCTGAATAATAAACCTGCAGTTTTTTTCTTTTTTATTTTCCTAAAAATTTCCAAGTCTAGTTAATTTTCCTGACAATTTTCAAGTCGAGTCTAGTCTGGTTAAGTCAAGTCTAGGCCTCTTAGTCAAGTCTGGTTAAGTCTAAGTCCTTTTAGTCAAGTCTAGTTAAGTCCTTAAGTCAAGTCTGGTTAGTCCTTAAGTCAAGTCTAGGGCCTCTTAGTAGTCTGGTTAAGTCTCTTAAATCAAGTCTGGTTTTATGTTTAAGGCATTGAATTTGATTTTGAGAAACCTGCAGTTTTTGAGAAACCTGCATTTTTTGCTCACATATATCCAGTTTTATTATTTTGAGAAACCTGCAGTCTCGTTAGCATCGAGAATTCTTGTCTCTTACTATTATTTTTGCAAACCAAAATATATTAAACATGCCTTCCTCTGTTTTACCATATGATGTAAAATCTTATTTTGCAAATCAAAGTCAAATATTATTTTGCAAATCAAAGTCAAGATACTTGCAGTCTCGTTACGTTACATCTCGTTAGTCAAGTACTTGTTGTTGTGTTTAGCAACTCTATCAAGACTTTATGTGTATATTTAATTATTCTTTGCAAGTGAATGTCTGCAAGTTTAACACTAAATTAGACATTAGGTGGAGTAAGTCATGACAGAAATTAGAAAGGCTTTATATAAAGTAGGCTTCATATATGCTTTGGGAATTGCAGGTTCTGGAAATTGCAGGCTGCAACTGCATGTTACAAATTCTGATTTTTTTCCAAAGTAGAAGCTGCAAGAGACACAATAATTAATAACAGTAAAACAAAGCAAATCAGAGATCCTACTCAAATTCAGTTGTGCAAAACGCTAAAATAGAATGAAGTCTGGTTAAGTCTAGGGCCTCTTAGTCAAGTCTGGTTAAGTCTAAGTCCTTTTACTCAAGTCTGGTTAAATCCTTAAGTCAAGTCTGGTTAAGTCCTTAAGTCAAGTCTAGTTAAGTCTAAGGCCTCTTAGTAGTCTGGTTAAGTCTCTTAAGTCAAGTCTTGTTTTATGTTTAAGGCATTGAATTTGATTTTGAGAAACCTGCAGTTTTTGAGAAACCTGCAGTTTTTGAAAAACTTTGAGAAATCTGCAGTTTTTGCTCACATATATCCAGTTTATGTAAAATATTATTTTGCAAATCAAAGTACGATACTTGCAGTCTCTTTACGTTACATCTCGTTAGTCAAGTACTTGTTGTTGTGTTTAGCTACCCTATCAAGACTTTATAGAAGCTGCAAGAGAGATCAGAGATCAGAGATTTTTTTCCAAAGTAGAAGCTGCAAGAGATTCAAAGTTCAGATTCATCATCATCAACATCACCCATATCATATAAGTCTCTAGGCTGAACATGAACTGCGATATTCAATTCTACCTCAAAAGGATCTTTCACATAATATACCATTCTTGCTTCAGACGCCAACACATATGGCTCATCTTCTTCATTATCCCCACTGTGTAACAAGCGTGAAAAGTTTACCATATGATGACCGTATGCGTCTATTTTGTATCCTCGTTCCGTACGAGTGTCAGCCCACTTGCACTTAAACAATACAACTTTGAAAACCTCATAGTAGTTTAATTCAATAACTTCAACCAGCTCTCCATAGTATGGTACAGTTCCTGTTCTTGGGTTGGGATCACGAGAACTAGCATAACTCATTGTCTCAGCAGCCACATAAACACCATTATTTTGGGTTTTCAGTTCAACATCTCTATCTGTTGCTCGGAATTTGAAACCGTAGACATTGTAAGCTGTATACTTCACAACCTTTTCAGATGGACCCAAAGCTAAGCATCGTAAATCTGCAGTTAATCCATCTAACTCATCAAGCTCTACTTTCTGTTTGAACCATTTTGCAAAATTAAGATGCATTTCTCGATCAATGTCAATAGCGCGACTCTTTTTGCTATGGTGAGATGGGTTCCTTAACAAGTCATTTTTATACTTCCTGAAATTATAATAATTAGTAAAAATTAGAGAACGTCAATCAGACATAATGAAAATGAGTTATTATTAAGTGATAGAAACATACTCGCGTAAGTGATCAAGTAGATGACAATTAACCAATATATGTCGATGTGCTTGCTGTCTTTCCACATGGTTGAGAGTATAAACCTGACCCGCTCCAACAAACCTTCCAAGGGTTGGAAAAATAACTGGAAGTTCTGAATTTGTTCTTATGCTAGTCTCAACTATAGGTCGATCATCAACACGTCCAATCCTTGTAAATCGTGTCTCTATATCTTTGAGATACATTGAGCAAAATGTTACACATTCATCGGCTAAATATTGCTCACATATAGAACCTTCAGGTTTAGCGCGATTCCGAACATATGATTTGAAGTGTCCTAGAGTCCTGCAGATAAATTAATTGAGTAAATTTCCAGTTGTGTATATAGATACAAACATATAATGTACATATATATATATATTACCTCTCAACCGGATACATCCAACGAAATGGATTTGGTCCACCTAATTTTGCTTCTTCTGTGAGATGTACTACTAAATGTACCATCACTGTGAAAAAAGATGGAGGAAAAATCATCTCCAGACGACATAGAGTCACTACAATACGGTCTTGAAGTTTGTCAAGCTCCTCAATATCAAGGACCTTTGCAGATATCTCTCTAAAAAAATGACAAACCTCAACAATGGCTGATGTCACATCTGTTGGCAGTAGATTCCGGATGGCGACTGACAACAAATCTTTCATTATCACATGGCAGTCATGGCTTTTTAAGCCTACTAGCTTTCGACTTTTAACATCAACACAACTTGATAAGTTAGACGCATAACCATCAGGAAACTTTACATTCTGTAAGACACTTAAAAAGGTGTCTTTTCCATCATTGTCCAGAGTAAAACATGCTGCTTGATACTTCCCATTATCATCAGGCCACAAGTCAGAACGTATACCTAACTCGCGAAGATCTTTTCTAGCACTCAAATTATCCTTTGATTTTTCTTTGTCGTCCAATAATGTGTAGCGTAAATTGTCAAACACATTTTTCTCTATATGCATGACATCCAAATTATGCCTCAACATAATAAATTCCCAATAAGGCAACACAAAAAATATACTTCTCTTCTTCCATTGTTGAGTACTAGATCTTCCAACATGACTTCGATCTCTTTTTCCTCCAACTCCAACTAAACCATGCTTCTTACCAAGAGTAACATTAACCTGTTCTAGTTGATGAACAATTGTAGAACCTGTTAACGTCACTGGTGGTGATCTGGTTTCGATATATCCGTCAAAATTAGTTATATTTTGACGAAAATCATGATCTTGAGGAAGAAAGCGACGATGACCCTGAAAACAATTTTTTTTGCCATGGCGTAAACGTTGGCCGGTGCCATCAAAATTGCAGCTTGGACAAGCTGATGTCGTATATATATTCCAACCCGACAAATTTCCAAGACCAGGAAAATCACTAATTGTCCACATGATGGCTGCTCGCATGTCAAATGTTTGTTTTGTGGAAGCATCTACTGTTTTAACCCCATCAAACCATAATTCCTTCAATTCTTTGATAAGTGGCTGTAAGTAGACATCAATATCATTACCAGGCATTTGCTTTCCAGGGATAACCATAGAGAGGATCATTGATGTCTGCTTCATTGACATCCATGGTGGCAAATTATAAGGAAATAATATCACTGGCCATATGCTATAACTATTACTCATTGTACCAAATGGGTTAAAACCGTCAGTCGCCAAGCCTAGTCTGACATTTCTTGGATCAGATGCGAATTCTGGATATTTTTGATCAAATGATTTCCAAGCCTCTCCGTCTCTTGGATGTCGAAGCTTGCCATCATTATTAGACGCAGTTGCATGCCATCTCATGTGGGTAGCAGTTTTTGATGACATGAATAAGCGTTGTAGTCTCGGTTTTAGAGGAAAATAACGCAAAATTTTTGCAGGAGTTTTTTTTGTTTTCTTCTCTGATCCAGATATTGTACCTTTTGCTGGAGTTTTCTTCTTTATTTTCTCTGATCCAGATACCGTACTTAGCCTAACCTTACTCTTGGCAGAAATATTTTGTTTCCAACGAGAAGCTTCACAAACTTTACAAGTCTCCCTTTCTGCATCTGCCTCCCAAAATAACATGCAATCATTTGGACATGCATGAATTTTCTCGTAACTCAATCCTAATTTACGAATAACTCCCTTCATGTCATTAAATGACTTTGGCAACTTAGCATGTGTAAATGCTTCTTTCAGCAAATCAAGCACCATAGATATGCCTTTGTCACTTATCCCACACATACACTTGATATGGTACAACTTCAATATAAAAGACAACTTCGTGAATTTTGTGCATCCATCATATAGCTCTTGGGTAAAATCAGCAAGCAACTCATCAAAACTTTCTTCTTTTCTAAAATTTCCACTTGAAGTTGATGGTCTATCAGTGTCCATAGGCTGCTCACAAGATCCAAATGCATTTTCACCATACATATTAGTATTAATACCAGGGAAAAGATCATCCAAGAGATTCAAAGTTGAATCCATTTCAACTTGAGCTAAATCATCAGTAGGTACTCTTGCATTTTCTGTGACAAATATTCTCTCTCCGTGAAACACCCAACTTGTGTAAGAACTTAAAAAGCCATAGCATATCAAATCACCTTCAATATCTTCTCTTGACTTGAATTTGGCTAGAGAACAACGGTTACATGGACATTTCATTGTGGCTGCAGTTGATTTACTAAATGCAAAATCCAAGAAATTTTTAACCCCAGATAAGTAATCTTGAGATAAACGTGGTTTCTTTATCCATGACTTATCCATCAAAACCTGAAAGAACGTTTTTGGGTTTTACTTTAAAGAAAAAAATAAACCTAGAAAAATTAAGAAGATTAATAAACACCTAATTAGGAATAGAATCGGCCTGAAGTTGTCCGGTTGTTGTGTGAATAAGAAGTCGTGGTGTAAGGCGAACCGAGTCGTAACTTGTTTGATTAATTCCAATATGTGTTGTTCAAGCCGAGTGTTTCTTCACAAATAAAAGTCAATTCTCAAGAAAATCCTGCGTGAGACCATAATTCTAGAGTCAAATAATTAAACAAACCCTGATGTCAATCTGTAATTAATTAAAGCTAATCATAGAATCAAAGTCAGAAAAACACTTACTTATGATTAAGGATCTAATTTGTGTTAAAAACTCCAAGAAGAAAAGAGATGCTAGTTGGGATTAGGTTTGTCGATGGTGATACAAATTATTAAAGATTTTGAGTTTTTTTGTTTACGTTCACAAGTCTTTTTGTAAACATATTTATTAATTATATAAATATAATTTAATTTAGAATCAGTTTTTTATTGATATAAGTTTTATATCGTTTAAAAAAGTGATTTTACAAAAAAAATAAAGACATCAATTATCTAAATGATATAAAAATATATTTTATATCACTTTTAATAAAGTGATACAATCTAATAGAAACTGAATCAGTTTTAAATAATTGACGTAATATTAGATAATTATAATATCAATTGATATGATTGATGCTAATAATATTTATTTGCGTCACTTGAAAATAAGTAATTTAAAATTACTTCATTTAATTTTGTGATACAAAATAAATGATATAACATACCTGTTTTTTTGTAGTGAGAGAAGAATGCTCTCTTCTTTCTTTTACAACATACAGTATTTTTTCTAATATACTTAATAAACTTTGGAAATTTTAAATTTAAATTTTCTTCAGAAATAATGGGCCGGAAACTAATGTTTGATGTTTCTATAATAATACATAGCCACGGCTCTGAATTGCTCTTAATGATATCCTCTTCAAAGGTTATATCGCAAACCATTCACAAGGGTCGTTATTCTCTTTCCAGCTCTTACAAATCAACTTAGTTGTCAAACTGTCCAACAGTTGAAATTAAGATATCCTGGTCATCACCACAATAACAAAACAAAGCCAACAAACGACATTTCAAAAACTTGTCATCTTCAAGATCCTGGTTGCAAGGAGACGACGATCTCACAAATCCTGAAAAAAAAATATAGGATCATCAGCTTTTCGATTTCAAAATTGTAGCAATTAAAACAAAAAATGAAAACAAATAAATTAAAGTAAAAAAACAGAAATAAAAAGAGTGAAACACCTTTATGTCCTTAGAGATATATATTTATGAATTTAATTATGATTGCCTGTTGCTGAGATAACGATAGCAATCAACGACCAGTAATTTCATTTGTTGTTTGTTTGCTTGACTGGTTTAAAAATAATTCTTTAAAATTGTAAAATTTTATATTTATAGATTTATGAAATGTATATTATCTTCACAACAATACAAAATAATTAACAAAGTTTATTAATATTAATAAAGTTCAAACAATTAAGAAGATTCGAAATTGGGATTTTTTTTGGTGTGTGTTTAACAACGTAAACTAAATATCAATTAGTTTATCTATCTTAACATTTTTGGAGTACATTTTGTGTCATTTTCTCTTTATCTTTGTATCCAAACACAATGATTTCCTTATTTGATAATATTAATTTTCTAAAATCTATCTACCTAATTTAAAGCAATATATTAGATTAAAATATAATTCTCCTTACACTTTTATTTAACTTTATATTTAATTATTTAAATTACTATTTAATGCATAAAGTTAATAAAATTTTATATTTTTTTCAGCATATGATGTGATTTGAATTTTTATAAACGGGTATATATTTTAAAAATTGTTTTAGGATTTTTATAACCAAACAATTATATTCGGATATAGATTATTTTACATTTGAGTTATTTTAATATATAATGAATATGTATCTTAACCTTTTGGAGTACATTTTTGTGTCATTCTCTATATGTTATCTGGATTTCCACAAAATACCCTTAGGTTTAGACAATTAATCAAAGCTTATTAAGGTTATTTGTGTGATCCTAAATGTCGGGTGGGTTTTAATTCTCAAATCAAATTTTGATTGCACTAATCAGATCTTTTTTAATTATAAAAGAAAAATAAGGTAAACATGGAATTCTACAAATAAAGGAAGAAGATAATATCTACGATGATGTGAATAACAAAACTGTTTTCAAATGACAGAAGATACAGTTAATAGATTCCGATGAATAAGAGAAGATGATTTCATTTTCCAATTATAAGTTCTTCTCACAAAACATAAAAGCACACTCATTAAAACATAGGATATTAGAATCATATTCCGAATATAGTTTCCCAAAATTTTCATTTTGAAATCAAATCAAATCTTCTAAACTTGCTCATCACGTTTTTTTGCGAATTCTAAATGAAAAACCCTACAATCTTAACTATACACTATAAATACTCTTCCTTCACTTCACCTTCAAGCACCAAACTCTTCCACTCTTCTCTTAAGCGAAAACAACTTAACTATGGCTTTCATTCACCTCACCTAAAATCACCAAGCTCGACACCCTTATTCCAAAGCACAAGCAAACAAATTAATTATGACATCTCCAATGGTTCGCTTTCTTATACATCTACTTAGATGATATTGTGTTATATGAAGTTCTTCTATATGTCGTATTAAATATGTCTTATTTTTTTAAAAATTACAGGTGACTCATTTTCAAAGTGGGTTTGAAAAGGAGAACAAGCCAGATCATATATTACCAAGCAAACTTCAATCTTTATTTAAGTTATTTCATCCATAGATAGAAAAAACTATATACTTATATGAGTTTTTTTCTAACCTTTGTCCAGATTGATTGCTAATGCCTTAGCTTCTTCCATTTTTTTGGTTCATAAAGCTTCACCTACGAAGCAAAACATATGTATATATACACAAAATTGTCATATCTAAATTCATTAAACAACCCAAATCTTGCCTTTATTTTCTTCCATATATAATCCTGTAAGAATTTTTTGTTGACAAACTAATTAATTTGTTGAAGTCTTAACAAAACTGAATACATAATCAATAGGTTTACTCTTACAACATTTGGCTGTCCAAGTAATTAACAACAAAAAATAGACACATAAGTTATCGATTTCAAATCTATAAATTGGTTAATCATTATCGATTTCAAATCAATCCAGTTCGTAATAGCTATGTTATTGATGCAATTCATTATAACAGGCCATATGTAAAATCGATCAAGTAAGTGATCTTTTGTATTGGTAACTATCAAACAGAAGATACCCAATAAAGCAAAACCATCAACTATCCTTATCCGTGCCAAACAAGAAAGAAACTTGATTTATTTATAATATATACTTTAGATAACACAAATTATTAATTATTGTGAGAACACATACACATATATAACAATGTAACATTTATATTAAAAGGGGATATTCAACTTGTTTTTTCTAGGATTTGGTTAGATTTTAATATTTTAGGATTTTGAGAAATTTGAGTAAGATTTTAGGAGATTTGATGATTTGTTAGAGATTTTAATTTAAAGAAAATAAAAATGAAATGAGAATCTGTGAGATTTTGTAAGTGATTTTAGGATGTTTCAAAACACACCATTTGTCTACTTTTTTTTTTATGATATATGAATATTATTTACCAAAAGGAACAGTTTTTTTTTTTACAAGAGCTTGGCGTAGCAGTGGTAATGAAAAAAGGGAAGTACAAGATGCCAAGATGCCGAGATACAATAGAGTAGATTTATTCGAGTTTCTCTGTGAAGATTTCAGGTGCAGGAGAGCGCATTGGTGGTGATACCCCAAGAGTGTGTTGGATTTAATTGAGTTTAATTATCTTAATTATTAAGCTAGAGGTTGTATTTGTATTAAACGATGCTTATAAGCATTGTGACGTTTGTAGCAGTTACAACGTTTGATTTAAAAACATAGTCTCATCATTGTAAAACTCAAGTTTTTCCAGTTTATTAATAAAATCACAAGTTTCTCTAATACTCTGCTCTATCTTCTATAAAACACATCAACAAGTACGTTTGTTTTGTTTATTTGTGAGAGAGAAGCTTTTGCTTCTAACATGGTATCAGAGCCCTACTGATTCAAGAGCCAAATTTTTTTAAGTTAAGAGTTCAATAAACACAGAGAGAGTTATGGAGATGGTGTCGAACATGAAGAAAATATTGGCTATTCAAGGGCCAAATTTCCTATGTGTATTTAAGCATCTTGGCTATTGTAGAATCGAACATGAAGAAAATATTGTTAAGAAACTTTTGTTCTTGTGTTGTTCTTATGAGCAATTCTCTTTGGCTTTGAAGAGTGACTGAAATTAGCTTTTATAGCTAACATTTGGTATCAGAGCCCCAATTTGATTTCTTAATCAAATTTGGATCCTCAGTGTCATGTTAAGTGCATGCTTTATTTGGATCAAAGTCAGTTTCTTTCAGATTTCGATATTACAACAGTGATGATCCGATCGATCTATGACGTTTACGATGAAGACGGCTTCATTGAGGGAGTGAACGATGGTCGACGTGTGGAGGTTAGTGGGCAAGGTGGTTTCAGTTCAACAAAAACTCTCGACATCAACCCGCTAAAAGAAGAGGCCGTCACTGCAGTAACTAAAAAATTTAATCACGTCAACGTGAGAAACCTTGGTAAGCTACTTCTATCTTCTTTACGATGGCTGAAACGAGAAGGAAACAAGTTTGTGACTGATGCAACGTATGAAGGCAATGAAAGATATGAACCTGTTTACTTCATGAGAACCTTGAGGACAAGGCTCTTTTCCGGCGGTGGCGTCATGTACGTAGGGTGTGAGTTTTATAGGGTTTGACCTTTTTTTTCTGGAAATCCTTCATTGTATGAGTCATATTTTTTAACTAAAAAAGCTAACAAAGTCTTTTAAAATTATTCAAAGTAGCTATTTTTAAAAAATTTGTAATATTTTGAATAACAGTACATTTTAAGTGAGTTTTACATATTTGAATTGAATAACAAGAGATCGTGAATCATTCTAAATAATTTTATATAAATTTCAAGTTGAATAACATAGGATTTTAAAAGAGTTTTAAAAATCATTAATTGAATAACAAGTAATTTTAAAAATACTTTAAAATCTTCTAAAATATGAGTTTAATACCCCTCTAAAACTCAAAAAAACTTGATCTATTTATAATATATTCAAAAGTTTTAAAAAAAAAATTATCCGTGGTGTACCACGGGTTAAACCTAGTTTATTATAAACATGTTACCATCAAGAAGTCCTCTTTTCCAAAAAAAACCGATGCTGCAATATGTGTTTCTCATTTCTCAAATTAAGTTGGCGATCATATGATTTAAAGTCGATTAAAATAAAATGCTTTTCATAAAAATATAAGTTAATTCTTAATCATCTCATATTAATTTGTTTTGTAGTTAGTAGGTAATTACTAATTGTTTTTTAATCACTTCACTAGACACCATTCGTTTCATTGCTTACGACGAGTTGATTCTGTGGACTGAAATCAAATTTCTGATTTATTTCCATGTTTAAATTTTTTTTGTTACCATGGTATTATTGGTTTAATTAGAATCGATGATTATAAATCTTAATACTTTTACTATTTTTTTCTGAATAAATGTAAAAATATATTCAACCCAAGAAAAGCTTTTTTACATCGAATGCATCCTTAATTGAAACAAAATTGAGAGTATATATAACAAATTAAACTTTATTTGTGGGGCCAAATCAAGGTCATCGGCATACTTGTGCGTATCACTGTATACTGTGTGTATTTATTAATATTTTTTCTAATGGCAGGGGGGGGGGGGGGGGGGGGTAAACAGCATGCATGCAGCCGTACACTCGTCGCAACATGTTCGTCGCGTACGCCACATCTCCCACGTATGATCTCATCTGTTTTCTATCGCCACGTCTTATAATTACAGTAAAACCTTTGTAAAATATATATTTTTTTTGTTATACATTTTATTTTTAGCATGAATACATAATTGGCCAATGCCTTTCGAAACTCATCATTTTCTCAGTTCGAATGTGACCATGATCCCATTATATTACGATCTAATCAACTGATAATATAACTTATCAATAACAAAAACAAATTATAATAATTTTGTTGACAAATAGCGTATCCATCCGCAAAGATGACATCTACAAAAAAATGGTTTAATTTTTTTGTTACTTATATAAAAAATTGTATACAAATAAATACATAAAAGATTTGTCCTGTTGCTAATGCATGTGCCTATCTCAAAGATAAGGTGTAAGAAGCATGCACAAGAATAAGCCATGCAAATTGAAATGTGTCAACTCCGTTCATTGATACGTTTTATTTATTACAGCGTGAATCCAAAATTTATTTTCCGATCCGATGAAGACATAAAAGTAGCGATTATAAGTGAAGTGTAAAATTTATGTACATAGTCGATTCTATACACCTGGTTCAATTCTTAATCAATTTATTCTCAACAACTTTTAATAACGAAAAAATAAATAAAATATCCTATAAATAGCAAGCTTCACATAACGCAAGTGAGAAACCACAAAAAGTAAGAAAATTAACACAAAATGGCTCGAGTCTCTTCTCTTCTTTCGTTCTCCTTAACACTTTTGATATTTTTCCATGGCTACACTGCTCAGCAGTTTCCAAACGAGTGCCAGCTCGACCAGCTCAATGCCCTCGAGCCGTCACACGTACTGAAGAGTGAGGCTGGTCGCATCGAGGTGTGGGACCACCACGCTCCACAACTCCGATGCTCAGGCGTCTCCTTCGCACGTTATGTCATCGAGTCTAAGGGTCTCTACTTGCCCTCTTTCGTTAACACCGCGAAGCTCTCCTTCGTGGCTCAAGGTACGTACAATTCTTTCTATTTCGAGATTCGAATTTGTGACTATGTAAATTATTCTCAAGCACATATGCCTAATATAATATTCTCTAGTATCACTTATAACTAAAGCTATGTAAATTATTTGTTACACTATATATAGGAAGAGGTCTTATGGGAAAAGTGATCCCGGGATGCGCCGAGACATTCCAAGACTCATCAGTGTTCCAACCACGCCAAGGCAGACAGTTCGAGGGTCAGGGTGAAGAAGGTCAAAGCCAAAGGTTCCATGACATGCACCAGAAAGTGGAGCACATAAGGAGCGGCGACACCATTGCCACAACTCCCGGAGTAGCACAGTGGTTCTACAACGACGGACATCAACCACTTGTCATCGTGAGCGTCTTCGATTTAGCCAGTCACCAGAACCAGCTCGACCGCAACCCAAGGGTACATATAAACCAAAACCTCAAAATAATATCATTATCTAGTCACAAAATAACAAAAAATGATGCGGTTTTTTTTGGTGTGTGTAATGAAGCCATTTTACTTAGCTGGAAACAACCCACAAGGCCAAGTATGGCTACATGGACGAGAGCAACAGCCACAAAAGAACATTTTCAGTGGATTCGGACCTGAGGTTATTGCTCAAGCTTTGAAGATCGATCTTCAGACAGCTCAACAACTTCAGAACCAAGATGACAACCGTGGAAACATTGTCCGAGTACAAGGTCCATTCGGTGTCATTAGGCCACCTTTGAGGGGCCAGAGACCTCAGGAGGGGGAAGAAGAAAGAGTAGGTAACGGTTTAGAGGAGACCATATGCAGTGCCAGGTCCGTTGATAACCTTGATGACCCGTCTCGTGCTGACGTGTACAAGCCACAGCTCGGTTACATCAGCACTCTCAACAGTTACGATCTCCCCATCCTTCGCTTCATCCGTCTCTCAGCCCTCCGTGGATCTATCCGTCAAGTAAGTTAAATATATATATATTATCTAACTAAACTAAAACCAAAGTAACTTTTGCATGCATATGAATGAGGGTGGACAATTTGATTCGGTTCGCTATAATATGTCCATTTCTACATTTAAACATGACTACTGCTTGAAATGTGTGTGGGTGTAGAACGCAATGGTGCTTCCACAGTGGAACGCAAATGCCAACGCGGTTCTTTACGTGACAGACGGGGAAGCCCAAGTACAGATCGTAAACGACAACGGTGACAGAGTGTTCGACGGACAAGTCTCCCAAGGACAGCTAATTGTCGTACCTCAAGGTTTCTCGGTGGTGAAACGCGCAACAAGCGACCAGTTCCGGTGGGTCGAGTTCAAAACAAACGCAAACGCACAGATCAACACTCTTGCGGGACGAACCTCAGTCTTGAGAGGTTTACCATTAGCGGTCATAACCAATGGATTCGAAATCTCACCCGAGGAGGCGAAGAGGGTCAAGTTCAACACACTCGAGACCACTTTGACTCACAGCAGCGGCCCAGCTAGCTACGGAAGGCCAAGGGTGGCTGCAGCTTAAGAGCTTAAAACTGCGGCGTTGAATACTGAGCCTCTACTGTAAAAGGAAGTTAAATAGTAGTAGTAGTAGTAATAATGTACCAAAATGTAACTGGTTTTGTTGAGGTTTTTTACGTTTTCTGAATAAAATCTCTTTTTGTCTTTCTCAATTGTCTTCTATTTTACCACTGTTTAATTTTTATAACCTCTTATACTTTACATGTTACCCGTAATTGATTGAAGTCTTGGAAACTTTACATTTTCTCCAGTTCGAGTACGTGCCTGTTAAATTACGATCTTGTGAAAAATAAAATAAAAATCAAAATGTAAGATATGTATGGAGAAGTGTTCAACTTAATAGTATACGGTTTATGTACGATGTAATTTGAAATATAGGAAGTAAAAAACGTTGTTCCGGGAGCTTGTGATTTGTGTGGGGATAATAAGTTGGTTTTGGGACACTAGCTCGGTCCCAGGGTCAAATCTATAATGGCTTCTGAAACACTTCGATTTTAGTAAATATAGTTGTATACTTGTATAAATATTAAAGTTTTAAAAAATAATAATTTAACTATCTATATCACTAAAAAACACTTATATTTTTGGTTAAACATCTTTAGAAATATTCATAGTTAAGTGTATCTGAGACAGAGCAATTTAGAGAAAAAACGATACAGCAATTTCTTGACGTGAAAAAACGATAGAGCAATTTTACATATGGATGGAACAATTGCAAATAGAAAAGAAATCAAGTTATCCTACATATCAAAATGGTCAAACTTTAGCCCACTTTGATCCACAGTTTTTTTTTCTTTTCTGGCATCCAACTTGATCCGTAATTCATGGCTTGTAAAAGTATAAATTTATCTGTAAAGCAAAAACTGTTAAATGCTGATGATAATTATTGACGCTTTGTTACCAAAATGCTTGAAACATTGTAAATCTCATACTTGCGATCACCAAATATAATTGTCCCAAGACAAAGAATTTGGCTAGTCATTTAGAAGCAAAGAGAAGGTGTAATTGAAGAGGGGTTGCTTGCTAAGTAAGAAAAAACCGCAACCAAATAAATATTTATATTTTAAATTATATATACGATAATCAAATTCAATACAGTCTTTTTTTTTTCCACTCAAGATTTTCGTTATATAATATAAGGTGAAATACAGAGGTGAAATACGTTTCTGAAATTCTAAAATCGGCGGAAAACAGAAATATCTCCGAAAGCTTAAGCCCGATACTCGGAAAACACAAATTACAACACAGGAGCCAAAAGAGAAACTCTCAAAATCATCAAAGAAGTCGGAAGAGAACCTAAGTCGCTGGACTACATCCTCAAAAGTCGTTGTCGAAAAGATCTACAAACCCAAAAGGAAGAGATCCAAAGATAGAGGCCATCGTGAAGATTTAAGCCAACTGAGAACGAATACCTCGAACAAATAAGCATGGAACGCGAATCTAATTCCTAACTACCTAATCTTTAACCGAGAATCTAAATCTAGGACTTTGTATCCCCACAAGAGGTTAGCCTTACAAGAACAGAAAAGGAACAGACCACGGAAAAAGACCTATTAATTTTTCTAATCTATGGCGGTGGAAGGAAACTTAGTTTTAAAGATTCAACGAACTGAAAAGAGATAAAACGTAAGCTATCCTAAGCTAGACAAACAACCCGACCGTAACTTCTTCAAGATCAAGAGCTAGACTATACCCCAAACAAACCAAAAGACTAATGACAAGAGAAAATCATTGTCGCTTACACCATGGTCGGGGAAGACAACAAGTCGGGAGAAGAGGCACAGAAACGACGATCCTCCGAAGATCGACACCATCCCAACAAAATGATACTGCACTGAATCTCGGCTGGGACATCCCAAAAAATGAACGGCAAACCTTTGACAAAGGTCAGATCCACCGTCTACGAGATACGCCAGAACTGGATCTGCCTCACCATCACCGTCAAGAAACCTTAGTCACCACCGAACCACTTCGCATACCGAGATCTCAAAGGCTTACAGTAAAACAAAGAAAAAACAAGAACAAATCTAGATGCCTTCCCACAGCGCCGTGGTGGCCGCCGGAGAGGCAACGCGGGGAGTTACAGAGGACGACTTGACCTAATCGTTTTAAGGAGAAAAGAAAGAGGAGAAAGAAAGCGTTTTTTTCACTTTATTTTGTTTTCTGGCGAACTCAATATAGTCTTCTTAATATTAATTTATAACATTAAATAACTTATTATTTATGTAGATGTTAAAGTTACTTATTAAACTAAAACCAAACCAAAATTGTGTCAAACCAAACCAGATTTCAATGGTTTCAAATTTATACAAAATAAAAACAATTGAAAAACCAAAAAAAAAAGAAAAAAAAAGTGAATTCCAACCAAATTGTAAAACTGTATTGCTACTGTCCACTCTACCTCTCCTACCATGCACCCAGGCCCCAGCCGCAGCTCCATCACCAGCATAAAGAGGTAGGAAAGAGGTGCAACGGACTAAGATTTTTTTTCCGTCAAAAACTTATTATATTTGGTATATCATCATATAAATTGTTTATCATCCAATTAAGAGGATTAAAACTATTCGCACAAAAAATTGAATAATTAAAAAATATAATTTTGTAAATTTTTATAGTAGAATTTATTTTGTTTAAAGTTTTTAATATTGTATATTTTAAAACCTAAAAAATGAGTGCATTTCATACAGTTTTAAATCCATTTCATAATATTGTTTTCTTATGCTTGTCACGTTCAAATATATTATTATTGGTTCAGATAAGTTATTAATTGAGATTAACAGAAGCAAGGAAGCAACATATAATGTATATAATGTACCACTAAAATCACAGTTATCACTAATATTAGAACTCATCACAATTTCAAGCGAAACTCTAGTCTAATACCACTAAATAAATTACTATTAAAAAGAATTATTACTAGTATACATAATAAGTATTGATGTTTAAGAGACACATGTTCTGATGGTAGCATTACCATTCCAATAAGGTCACCTCAATTTGATGCTCAAATTCGCCAAACATTTTGCATGAACCAACCTACACTTCACTCTCGCCACCACTGAATAAGCTTGTGGCCGCCTCTCATCCACCGACAAAACTCATAAATTTGTGGACCTTGTGTTCTTCTTCGATGTCTACCTAAAGATGATCCTAGATACCCCGATTCGCTCGCAGAGTCGCTTACATTATCTATATGCTGTTTACTCCATGGGTTCCAGCTGTTATAGCAGCTCATAACATTCCTTGTGAAATCCTCTAGATCGAAGCTTGTGATGTTTTCTCGGTTTATTACCGTTACTATATGAAGACACACCTTTTCCCCGATCTCGAAGATCCTAATCAAACCGTGAAGTTACCAGTGTCTACTCTTGTGGTTTGACTTCAAGAATCAATCAAAGCAGAGGTTATATCTATAGTTGCACTGATGCAGGAGAAGGTTCTGAAACCTAATCCATTCTAGCTTACAAGTAATTTCTAGATATTTTCCTTTTTTCTTTTTCTATTAGGATTCTAGTAACTTTACTTATTTTCTAGGAATTACTTATTTTACGTTTTAGCTTTTTCTATATAAAGAACCTTAGGTGATATGTTTTAGACAATATTATTATCATTCTTATCAATCAAAGTTTTAGAGTTTATCTCTTTATCTTTTCTGGTGGATTCCAGAGCTTTTCTATCAAGATCATCGCTTGTGATCTTGAATTTTCATTCTAGGTTCAACGCTTGTTAACCTAATGCAATCCGACTGCGTCAAGTGGTATCAGAGCAGGCTTTCTCCTACTTTTTTCGAAGCTTGATCAGCCATGGGTGATCAACCATCAACCAAAGCAGATATTGAGGCTTTAGGAGCTCTGCTGACAGCGTTGACTAATCAAGTTGCGGCTTTACCCCAACAGATTGCTAACGCGATGCAAGGAGGAGGAGAACAAAGGGGACCAAATCCAAATCAACAGGGCGGAAACAATCCGGTCGTTGAGGATCCAGTTTGGGTCCAACAAGGTGGAAACAACCGACAACACGGTGGAAACAATCGACAACAAGGCAGGTACAATCGTGTTGTTGTTGATAATTCCAGCTCAAAGGAGGACTCGGAAGAAGAATTTGAAGAACAAGGGAACCAAAACAATCATGATTACCGAGTGAAAGCAGATATTCCATTGTTCAATGGGACTATGGGAGTAGAAGAATTTCTCGACTGGCAAATTGACGTTGATCGATTCTTTGATGTTATGGGTGTCCCGGAGAATAAACAGGTCAAGATGGTGGCAATTAGATTGAAGAAGACTGCTGTTGTATGGTGGGATAAACTAGTCCTCCAAAGACAAAGACAAAGGAAGGGTCTAGTTAGAACGTGGCGTCGAATGAAACAACTGATGATGGAGCGTTTCTTACCGGAGGATTACGAACAGATTCTCTACATGATGTACATTGATTGTGTTCAAGGAAACCGAACAGTGAAGGACTATACGGCTGAATTCTTATGTTTCTCTGAACGTAATGACTTGAATGAAACAAAGAATCAGAAGGTGGCTAGATACATCAATGGTTTAAAGGGCTCTCTTCAAGGAAAGATAGGGTTACAGACTGTATGGACGGTGCAAGAAGCCTCGAGTCTAGCTTTGAAAGCAGAATTGATTGAGAAATCATCTCGAGGATTCTCAACCTTCAGGAAGCCCTCGGTTCAGAACAGTTTCGAGCCAATTGGAGAGAAAGACAAGGATCCGAACAATGGCAACAAAGGAGCTAGCAGGGATCCAAACACTGTCAACAAAGGAGCTGGAAGTTCTAACAATGGTTCTAATAATGCTCATCAAAATAAAGCACCAACGCAAAAGCAAAGTAACACTTATGCGAGACCATCCATCGACAAGTGTTTCCGCTGTCAAGGACAAGGTCACAAATCAAATGTTTGTCCGAGTAGGAGGACTATAGCTTTAATAGAAGAGGAGGATGAAGACTTCGCAGAGAATAAGGAGTATGAAGGGGTCGAGTTTGCTGAAGAGGAATCTGAAGACAGGATAAGTATTGTACTCCAACGACTCTTGCTATCATCCAAAGAAGAGGGACAATGCAAGAATCTGTTTAGAATGCATTGTTCTATTCAAAACAAAGTGTGCAATGTGATTGTTGATAACGATATTTCTGAGAATTTAGTTTCTCAAAAGCTGGTGGAATATTTGAAGCTACCCACGACTCGTCATGCAAAGCCGTATGGTCTTGGTTGGGTCAAGAAAGGCTCACAAGTGAGGGTTAGCGAGATTTGCAGGATTCCCTTATCTATAGGAAAGCACTACAAAGAAGAGATCATTTGTGATATTCTTGACATGGATGTTTGTCATATTCTCCTTTGGCGTCCCTGGCAGTATGATAATGACATCACTTATCGAGGACGAGGCAACGTGATCATGTTTACGTGGGGAACTCATAAAATTGCTACGGCTCCTGTTCAGGATTTTGGTAACAAAGCAAAGGAAAAGAAGTCAAGTTTCTTGATCATAACGCAGAGCGACAAAGAGCTTAATGAAGCTGTTAAAGAGACAAATTGTTTCTATCCAGTGGTGGTCAAAGGGTTGATGAGCGCTGTAACAGAAGAAACTACAACTCCACGGGAAGTGTTAGAGATTCTAGAAGACTTCAAGGAGTTGACTGCAGATGAACTACCTAATGATCTACCTCCTATGCGTGATATTCAGCATCACATTGACTTGATTCCGGGTTCTAGTCTACCAAATCTTCCTCACTATCGAATGAGTCTTAAGGAGAACGAAATTGTAAGGGCACAAATTGAAGATTTGTTAAAGAAAGGGTTAATCCGCGAGAGCATGAGCCCTTGTGCTGTACCGGTTCTTCTCATTCCAAAGAAGGGTAACCAGTGGCGAATGTGTGTTGATTCTAGGGCCATCAACAAGATAACAATCAAGTATCGATTTCCTATCCCTCGATTGGAAGACATGCTTGATGAGCTGAATGGATCGAAGGTGTTTACAAAAATCGATCTTCGAAGTGGGTACCATCAAATTCAGGCCTGAAGATGAGTGGAAGACTGCTTTTAAGAGCAAAGACGGTTTATACGAGTGGTTGGTGATGCCTTTCGGGTTGTCAAACGCTCCTAGTACTTTCATGAGACTAATGAACCAAATTCTCCGTCCTTTCATTGGGTCCTTTGTGGTGGTTTACTTCAATGATATTCTGATCTACAGCAAAACCAAGAACGATCATTTGGAGCATCTAAAACGGGTTTTGCAGGTTCTACAAGAAAACCAGTTGTACATCAATTTAAAGAAGTGCACATTCAGTTCCAACAAGCTGTTATTTCTGGGTTTTGTCATTGGTGAAAAAGGAATTCAAGTTGATGATGACAAGGTGAGTGCCATAAAGAATTGGCCTATCCCTAAATCAGTAACTGAGGTACGAAGTTTTCATTGTCTAGCTACTTTCTATAAAAGATTTGTGAGGGACTTCAGTGCCATTACTGCACCTATTACTGAATGTTTGAAGAAAGGGAAGTTTCAATGGGGTCCGGAACAACACAAGAGCTTTGCATTGATTAAGGAGAAGCTTTGTACTGCTCCAGTATTAGCATTGCCGGATTTTGCTAAATTGTTTCAGGTAGAGTGTGATGCAAGTGGTGTGGGTATAGGGGCTGTACTGTCACAAGAGAAGCGACCTGTAGCTTTCTTTAGTTAAAATCTAAGTGAAGCACGTCAAAAGTGGAGTACTTATGATCAGGAGTTTTATGCTGTGTTTCGAGCTCTAAGACAATGGGAGCACTATCTGGTTCAACGCGAGTTTATTCTTTTCACGGACCATCAAGCTCTCAAGTTCCTTCACAGCCAGAAGATGGTCAATAAGATGCATGCTCGCTGGGTAAGTTCCCTACAGAAGTTCCCTTTTATCATCCAACACAAATCAGGAACACTTAATAAGGTTGTAGATGCCTTAAGTAGAAGGGCTTCCCTACTCACTACGTTAGCACAGGAGGTTGTCGGTTTCGAGTTTTTGAGGGAGTTGTATGGTCAAGATGCTGAGTTCCAGGAACTATGAATCAAGTGTAGTCAGCAGCATCCTTCGGCGGATTTTCATATCCGAGAAGGTTACCTCTTTAAAGAAGATAGGTTATGCATTTTGTGTTCTTCCTTACAGGAGAAGTTGATTCGAGAATTGCATGGAGGAGGCCTTCGTGGTCATTTGGGACGAGATAAGACGATTGCAAGCTTGGAGGAAAGGTACTATTGGCCGCATCTTCGGAGAGACGCTGGAGCTATTGTTCGAAGGTGTTATATATGTCAGGTTTCCAAGGGTCAAGCTCAGAATACAGGTCTTTACATGCCATTACCCGTTCCTGAAGACATCTGGCAGGATCTATCCATGGATTTTGTGTTGGGATTACCGAGAACACAACGAGGTGTGGATTCTGTGTTTGTTGTTGTTGACAGGTTCTCCAAAATGACACACTTCATTGCTTGTAGGAAGACTGCAGACGCAAGCAACATAGCCAAATTGTTTCGTGAAGTTGTACGTCTCCATGGGGTTCCTAAATCCATAGTTTCAGACAGAGATACCAAGTTTCTAAGTCACTTCTGGATTATATTATGGAGGATATTTGGAACAAGTTTAAAACGAAGCTCTACAGCTCATCACCAGAGTGATGGACAAACCGAAGTGACAAACAGGACGCTGGGTAACATGATCAAAAGTGTATGTGGTGATAAACCAAAGCAGTGGGATTTAGCTCTACCACAGGTCAAATTCTCTTACAATAGTGTCGTACATTCCGCAACAGGGAAATCACCATTCTCTTTGGTGTATACCTCTGTCCCGAAACATGTGGCCGATTTAGTTCCATTGTCGAAAGCTCCTGGAGTTAGTGCATCAGCTGAGGCTTTGGCTAAAGACATTTTGGAAACTAAAGAAGCAGTCAGATCTAGATTGGAAGCAGTTGGACAAAAGAATAAAAGGGCAGCAGATAAACACCGACGACTCAAAGTTTTCAAAGAAGGAGATGAAGTGATGGTGTTTCTCAGGAAAGAAATGTTTCCCGTTGGTACCTATCGCAAGCTTCAGCCTCGCAAGTATGATCCATTCAAGATTTTGCAGAAGCTCAATGACAATGCTTATGTGGTGGATCTTCCAGACGACATGAACATCTCTCAAACGTTCAATTTGGCTGACATTTATGAGTATCATGCGGATGGTGTTTTTTATCCAAATGAGAACTCGGGGTCGAGTTCTTTGGAGGTGGAGGAGACTGATGCAGGAGAAGGTTCTGAAACCTAATTCATTCTAGCTTACAAGTTATTTCTAGATATTTTCCTGTTTTCTTTTTCTATTAGGATTCTAGTAAATTTACTTATTTTCTAGGAATTACCTATTTTACGTTTTAGCTTTCTCTATATAAAGAACCTTAGGTGATATGTTTTAGACAATATTATTATCATTCTTATCAATCAAAGTTTTAGAGTTTATCTCTTTATCTTTTCTGGTGGATTCCAGAGATTTTCTATCAAGATCACCGCTTGTGATCTTGAATTTTCATTCTAGGTTCAACGCTTGTTAATCTAGTGCAATCCGACTGCGTCATGCACCTACAGCTATATCTGTTGGGATGCTCCTTGTTGTAATATAGGAAAACAAATGTCACCACAATAAACCAGTTTACAATGGATTTTAGCAAAAAAAGAAAGCACAAATTTATAGCAAGGAACAATTCAGTTCTTTCCCGACAAAAAAAACATATATGACAATCCTTCGTTACTCCCACTCAATATTGTTGTTTGTCTCATTAACTACTTTGCTCATAAAACCTAGGAATTGAACTACATAATGATAGCAATTTCAAAAGGTCTTCCCGAAACCAAATCAGTTCTAAACTACTTACTTAATCATAGAAACACTGGTTTTCGCTGACACAATGACAAAACAGTAACGAACTATGAGACAAGGAAAAACACCATTACCTCTATAACCAAGCACATAAGCTCCAGCCACAAAACCACAAATAGCACCATTGTAAAATCCCTCGTGCACCTAAAATTCTGACCCAGCTGTTCAAAACCGATGTAAATACCTCCAATGGCAGCAAAAGTCAGCCTGTGGGTTCCCATCATCTTCAATGTTCTGATAAGCCTTGGATAAGCCAGATTTCTCTCGACTCTTGGAACATCTTTCCAAGTCGTTAAAATGGTTCCTTAAATCATCACAGCACCAAAACCAGTGGCACTACCTTTCATTGTCTTCATCATCGGACCATCCTCTTTTTGCAAAGGGTCAACCTAACAAATTACAAACCGATCCATCTGCGTTAAAATCATACCAACCGTTGAATCGTTTGTGAAAAAAAAAATCAGAACATCAAATAGAGCTCCACCAAAACAAACCCTAATTAGACAATAAACGAAAAGACTCAAACACAAAACATGATTGCTTAAAATTCCTCAATTTTCTCAGATTCGTCTCTTTTTAACACCAAATCTATCGAATTGGGTTTGATCGACTCTCTTACAGGGGAACGTCGTATCTCTTACCCAGCCGCGTCTCAACAATTTTTTGGTCCCTTGGCATATAAATTTTTAGACCCTTTTCAACATAAATGTTTTTTTCCATTTTTTTGGACCCCATTTACATGAGGTTTTTTGAAAAAAAAATGTTGCCCCATGGCCACCGCTCCTCTCGCCCTAGGTATGAGACGGGCCTGCTCTTACCAGCTTATTTGATTGTCTCACCTCTCATGTCTTCTTCTTCTTCGAAGCTTTGGCTATCGACATAATCGAGAGAGAGACGAGAGAGAGAATCAGACAATAACAAAACAAATAAAATACATTGAAAATTAGTAATAAATTACAAAATAATTATTATTGATCATGTTTTCTTGGCATCACTTCTTTGGGAAGGTTTAAGTCCAAGTATATGACCATAAAAATTCACTAGTTCTTTAGAATAATCTAAAGAAAGTAAATGATTAAAAGTCTATAAGAGAATATATATATATATAAACAACTTAATTCATTATAACCAAGATTATAATAGAAGATAGTATCATTGTTGGAAATATAGAAGAGAATATATATTCTACTTGCCATAAAATATTGTTGTCATGTAGACACAATATAATGAAAAATATATTTTTCAAATTTTATAATCTTGTTATTTGTGAATGAGTATAATTATGAGATGTTGATGTGAATCACATCCTATTGGGTTGGTCTATTCTTTGAAGTGAATATGTCTTTATGTTATAAGTGGTTTCCACTACTCACTACATTATTAAGAAGTACCAGAGAAAATATTGAAAACTCTTGAAGAGTATATATACTATTGTCTATGGAAACACAATTTGATATTAATGTGTTATAATCTCCCAAATTAGTCTCAAAGTTAAAAAAAGGTCTATGATATAAACATGACCCAATTTGAGGATGTTAATGATTACATAGTGGGATTCAAATCGAGATTGATGGACATAAAATGTCATCATCTCGAGGGAGAGAATTAGTGAATCCCACATACAGAGGTGATGAAACAGATATAAGATTATGTTCACTCCCAAAATGAGTTTAATCACTCATATGAAAGAGCAAATCTTGAGGATTTGAAAAGTAATCATGTTGAGACAATAAGGAAGGAAAAATACTTTGAAATCATAAGTATTATTACCCAAGACAATATAAGTCTTTTTAAGATTACATGCATTATATAGAGATAAAATGCTTTGTGAAAATCTCACTGTTTGGCATAACCGGTTAAGCCATTCCGGTTCAGTAATGATGCTAAAGAATAATCAGAAATTTCTGAAAAGATTCATTACAGAACCTAAGAGTTTTCCTAGTGTTAATGTAAGCTGCTCTACAAAGCAAGCCGATTATATGGCTTTCATCAACCGCATGAATTTGGATAGTGTCAATTTTCTGGTACGTATACAAAGAGATATTGTGGACTGATCATCCACTATATATATGTTTGTTATTAACTTGCAACATGGAGTTTGCAAGAGTATTTGGTTAATTGACAATGGTGGTGAAACCATGCCAAGTAATTGACAGAAATGACTCTATATGTCAATAAGTTCGCATAAGGCCAATAAATAATCGTGAATACTCCCCATTACAATTGGTTTGGGTCAAAAACCATATGTATCCCATCTAAATGTGAAATACATATTGAGTTGGTCCACCACAGTGATTAAAATGGGATTTGAAAGAATGTTGGAAATATGTTGAATATAAATCTCTCTTGATGATTGAATATCTCGAGATGCAGAGACTGTTGGTTCAGTGAGTCAGTCTTTCCAACCTGAGGGGGAGAAAATAAACAGCTGGTAAAGAAATATTTTGAAAGAAATTATCTTGATCCTCGTATTGAGAAATGTGCGCAAGAATTTCAAAAGATAATTTATTGGCAAAGTTTGCAAAGATGCTAAAAGCTTGCAAGAGCCATTTTCTGATCTTGAGTGAAAAAGTCACATATACCAGTTGTGCTCCAATTAATGTCCTAGAAGGATAAGATCAACTGCTAGTAAGTCTAAAGATCACATGAAGTGTGATAGACTTATGGTTCCAAATTTAAGCATCCTCGGAAAAAATATGAGCATAAAATAATATGGCACCAAGGAAGCAAAAAGTTATGAAAAATCTCTAGAAGAGATATAGACATGAGTAAGAAAGAGATTCAGATACCTGAGAATCATAGTGAAAGGAAATCTCAACAAATTGAGTCATGTCTAGAATGAAAAGGAACTAAAAAGCAAATTGACGTCGTAAATATGTTTGCATGCAGTGTTGTAGTTGATGATTTTATGGATAAAAATAGAGGATCATAAACCGCGGTCAATAGAAAATTTTTATTAAAAAGAGTACAACCAAGCACATAAGCATATTTCTCCCCCTGAAAGCATCATCTTCAGGTTATGAATTATGATCATATATGTCATCTATTCAGAACTGTTATAAACAGTGCTTTAGTGTACAAAACTGATATGATCATCATATATTCTTCTGGGTCATTGAACTTCAAGTCATTTGAACCCCTTTCATATCGAAGATCTATTTGAACTTTAATCCCAAAATTCATTTACATACAATCTTCCAAACAATCATATTATACATAAGAGTTATTCATAATCTCCTTGTAAAACTTTCTCTTTCAACTCTTCTTCTTAGTATGGTATTACAAAGACCATTTTTCTATGTTGATGTAAGCATCTTGAGATAACATCTCTTTCATCAGATGTAAATCCTGTAACCTCAAGAAATTTCATGAAATATGATTTCTCCATCTTTCTGGAGTAATATTTTATCATTGATCAATGATGAAATGATCAATATAATCTTGGTTATAAGTTTAAAATATATATTCTCTTCTATTATAATCTTGGTTATAAGTTGAATTTAGTTGTTTATATATATTCTCTTATAGACTTTTAGTCATTTACTTTCTTTAGATTATTCTAAAAAATTAGTGAATTTTTTATGGTCATATACCTGAACTTAAACCTCCTCATAGAAGTGATACCAACAAAACATGATCAATAATTATTATTTAGTAATTTGTTACTAAATTTTTAAAATATTCACAAAAAAAAAGTTGAAGATATGATTTAAAATATTTCATCATGATATTTCATCATAGTATTTAAATTTGTGATTAAACAAATAAAGTAAATCACAAACATTATAAATAATCATATAAATAAATGCTAGATAAATATTAAGCATCATATCTTATTAAAGTTTTTTTTTTCTTTGTTCTTTAAAGATTTTATTTTAAAATCTAAAAAGTTTTACAAAGAAATATAATTAAATTATTTACTTTATTACATATGCACAATACACATACACGTTCCGTGTGTATAATATGCATATATAATATATGTATCATCAACAAATATATATATATATATATATATATATATATAAGCTATTCACTATGAAGCTATACGATGCTTATTAGTTTGCTAATCATAAAACATGAAGATGGTACTTATCTCGATAAACATGAAGATTATTCATAAGAACTCAGAGACAAAGACCCTAGCCTCCACCAATTGCTTGTCCATCAACTCATGTTGCAACAGTAAATTCTGCCAAATAAATCAAGCAAACAAAACAATTACATTTAGTTGTATAAATCTAACTTTTGTGATCGGTAGTTTAAACCAGATGATGATTATAGATTTCGGTAACTAAACAACAAAATATGTCTCGGTTTTAACAAACCAACTATTTACCAGACAAGATAATAAAATAACTAAAACAATCAAACCGTAACACTGATAATGAAGCAAGAAGACATGAAAAAGATCTCATGATGATTTTTTTTCTTTCTTACGTATATAGATCGACAATTTAATAAAGACTATACGGTCAACAACAAATTATGATGCAATATATAATTGATAAATTACGATGCATAATAACTAACATGTATCCTTGATAAGCAGAATTAAGCCATGCGATCGATTGATCATGAAGCATTGGCATATTAAATAATAAAGCATTGGCATATTAAATAATAAAGCAGATCATGAGATTAAAACTAATCTTTCTAATGAAACAATATATAGAGCGCTGGTTAACCAAACTATTTAACAAAGCAGTTAATATGCACACCGAATAAGCAAGAAGTTTGTGCTTGTCTATATAAAACCATGTATACATATAATATACAAACAGACAATAAGCACTAGTTATCAAACAAATTGATCACGTAATCAAAGACATATTGATTAACTCGACTAAAATTACTTATCTTGATGACGGGATGAGAATAAGTGATGCTGAAGGTCGGAGACATCATCGGAGAAAGAAGACGGCATCGATTAGAGACTTATGGTTTAGATTTAGGTTTTTTTAGACGATTATCCAAAAGGTTTAGGAAATTGTTCTGTTGTATTATTACTCCATATATATAGGGATACATATTAGGATTTACAAATCTAGGGTCGATAATGGGCATCCATACTATAATAGATATATTCATAACAAAATTTTCTTTTTCTTTTTTCTTCCCAGTCAATCACAAATTGACACACACAGATTTTTAAGAAATCTAAAATATCTAATTTAACTATGAGAATTTATTAAAAAAACATTTTTGATATACTCTTTTCAAAAATACCCCTTTTCAAAAATACCTCTTTTTGTCATTTTCATTTTTGTTCTCCTTAAATTTTTAACTTTTAGATGAAAAATATTTTATCAATAAAATGAAAAATAAAATTTTCCCGCCAAAAACTTTTTGAAAAAACAAATCCCGCCAAAAAGTTTGACAAAAATTTCGACAAAAAAATTTACAAGGATTTTATAAGGTTTTAATAAGTTTTTAAACGATTTAAAAACTTTATAAAAGCCTTATAAAACCTTGTAAAACTTTGTAAATGCTTTATAAAAATCTTATAAAATTTTTTTTAAAAATCTTTTAAAACCTTTTAAAAAAATTTAAACACCTTTTAAAAATATTTTAAACACCTTGTAAAAGCATTTAAAAGGTTTTTTAAAGGTAAAATTTCAAAATTTTTGGCGGAAAAATCCTATTTCGTAGTTTTGGCAAGAAATTTTTTTATTTTGACGGAAAAAAATAATTTTTGGCGGATTTTTTTTTCGATTTTTGTGAATATACATTCTTGCTATCACAAAAAGGGTAATTTAGTCATTTTGTACATAAAGAGAGGTACTTTTAAAAATGGTCAACATGGAGGGGTATTTTAAAAAAGGGACATGCAAAAAAATGTATTTTTGAGAATGTCCCTTTAACACTTGATGCTTAGTAAAATCTTTTTTGCAAACTTATAAGAAACTTCTATATACACTGGTCGAAGTGGTCTTATCAATATGGATGCTCTTAAGAGAGATTTGTTCTTCCTCTCTTATATTTTATCTTACAATTACATTAATATATACATTAATATTTAATAGTAATACATATATATGTATATATGTTGTAAATTTACTAAGAGAAGCTAATTTCTAGTTTAAAACATCTCCATCAGTTATATTTGATGAGTGTCTAAACATTGTTTATAATTAATTCTAATATTATGTAATTGTGGGTGTCTTAAGAGTATCAAAAAATGTTTTTGTATATTTTCCATAGAATTACTAATCTAGGATCTTTTTTTGAGGTAAAACCTAACTTCAAGTTTTAGTTATTAAGTAGAAGAACAAGAAAGATATTTTTTTTTTGGTTTCATTGCTTCTGGATCTGCATCTGCGCTCGTTAAGCCAACTTTTAAATGTCTAATTGAAAACATTTTTGTTCATTTCTAGACACTCTAAAGATACTTTCAATTAAATAATATTAAAATTAGTTATAAAAAAATAATTAGATATTCACCAAAAAATGACCCATGGAAATAATCTAAATTAAAACCATCTTCATCGATAACAATTTTGGAGATATCTTTAAATAATTTTGAATATAATGAAAATATTATAAACTTATGTTTTCCACTAAAATTGGTGTCTCCGCAGGCCCATTTAAATCTCAACATATATAAGTGTTGTAAATTTAATATTAAAATAATTTTAAGACACAATGAAAGAGATAACCGATAATGGTAAAGAGTGTTTTTATTAGTGTAGGTGTCTTAAATAATTTTTATAATTACTTTATTATTAATTTAATTGAGTGTCTTAAAAAGGAGATGTTAAATTCATTTTTTTAGAAACTTGTAATGAATGTCTAGAGTATTATATAATAATTATTATTTTTTTGTTTTAAAGACACAAAAAAAAATTAAAGAATAAAAAAATAAGAAATAGAGTAGAAATGAGAAAGAGTTTCTTAAAGTAGAAACTTAAGAGCATGTACAATGCGGGTTTCTCCCAAAAGTTTCTCATTTAAAAAAAACTTTAAGAAAAAGGTTACCGAATAAAATAAAAAGAGAAACTCTCCCAAATACAAATTTCGAGGCAATCTCATCTTTTCACTCTCCAGCGTCGGTGTAGCTTCGGCTCACCGGCGTCAGAGATCAGTCACTCTGCTTCTCTCTGTTTTTTTCTCCTTTTTAACTATTCTTTTTTAAACTTTTTCTCCATTTTTCTAATCTTTTGCTACCGTTCTCAATCTATTATGTCAACTCCAAATTTGGGCAATTTCTCAATCAACGGTTCGAGCAGAATTCCAGCGAACCACTCCACCTTTTCTATGTACCCAGTTTTTCTATCTACGGATCTAAAGTTCTTTGCACTACACAACTTATGATTCGTAATTTCGTTGTTGCATGGAAAATTTACCTCGTCTTCGTTGATGGCATGAGAGCTTCTTGTACCATCAGTTATGCCTCGTTGGGGAAGATGTTGACGGTGCATGGCAAGAGTTTTTTCAGGACCATGGTTTTCACTTCTTCGTGGACCTCCACTTCAACCCCACACCATCGCCAAAGCTTGGCAGGGCCGAAACTGCTTCCTTCGGAGATATATATTATTCATTGCAAATTTTGGTAATTCCTCCGACCAGCCATCGCGCATCGAGCTTCCTATGGCCACCAAAAGAAAACTCTAGTTTTTTTTTGGTGGACCAGATTCATGAAGTTGGCCCATTAATAGTTTTTCACCCTTAGCCCATCTTCTAAAAAACAAGGTCCACCTATTCTAATTTGTTGGCAAACTCTAGCTCTTATCTAGGTCTAGATCGTATTTATCTTCTCTGAGACCGAAAAATCCTCTCAAGAGATAAACCGATTAGACTGCTAGGTTTGCTTATTCATTTAGTTAGATCCCTAGTATCTGCTCCTTATATGGCAATCACCTCTGCTCCATGGTTCCAAAGTTTCTTGGCATTTCATCTCTGAACTCTTATTGCCAACAACATGACTATGGCTATGGAATACCTTAGCCAATAGTCACCCTTTTTCAATACTAGCTAGCGACTTTAGCCACCATCGAAAAACCTTCGATCCTACATGTTTTGCCTTTTTCGAAACCATTAGAAACCATCATCCATCTTTCGCCTGTAAAACTGAACTATAACTTGTCCATATCATGCTGACTACAAATTTTTTGTAGAAGCCTTAATCTCCATAGCCATGACTCTTATGCAAGAGAGACTCCATCTTTTATGTCACGGTTTGACATCTACCTTTGATGCATCCTTCCTATAGCTTCTTTGGAGAGTTTCTTGCTCCCAAGTTCATGAAGTTTCATGTTATCGCCCTTGTACTACCTCAAGAAGCTTTTCTTGCGCTAGCGAGATGCTTAGACATGACTTCATTTTCAACGTCACCTAGTCTTTATTTGACAATGACCATCTATTTTTTCATTAAGGTTCTCATGGAAAACTTATCGACACACTGTGACCTCTCATGTAATATTTACTTTTTAGTTTGTGCTTCAAAGCTGTCTTGGATTCATTGTTGATATATCTTATCTTTTTTTGTGTAGTATTGGGGAATGCTTTTGTATGCTTTTGTTTTAGACCTTGGATCTTTATATCCTTCTCTTATACTTGAAGTTATGTGAATAAAATCAAGTATTTAACCCAAAAAAAAAACCTTTAGAAAATTTCTCATTTGTTTTGAAAAATTTTTACACTAAAAATTTATTTTATATTTTATTAATTTTTTTGGTGATGAAAAAAATTTAGTGAAAGACTACCATGCATATGGTCTGATAAGAACCCCTAAGGGCACTCCCATCGGTAGTGTCTTCCATGGAGTATCAAAAAAATAATTAAAAAAAAAAGAGAGAAGAAGATTAAATCTTCATATAGAATGTCTCTGCAGTGACATTTAGAGACAAAGATGAGAGAAAAAGTTAACAGCTGGTTTATTCTTACTGGTGGTAGACAATAAATTTAATTAAATAATAAAATAATATATATATATATATATATATATATATATATATATATATATATATTAGAAAAAACCTTGAGAACCTTCAAAACAAAGATGACCGATAATAATGCTCTAAGAGCATCATTACTGGGAGATGCTCTCTGGGTTACTCATGTAATTGGCCCCCAATTATTGAATAAAAACCCATTAATAGGTCCAAAAAATAGAGAATCGTTGTTGTGGGAAGCATTTGAAGCAACCCCTTAAGAACGCTATGTGACGTTTTATCATTGGTTGGGTCGTAAATATAAAAGCAAATTTATTTTTTTCGCCATTTTCTTCTTCTTTCTTCCCAACTTTCTCTCTGTCTTCTCTGTCGAATGAAGCGGCGATTGTTTAAGCGATTGTTCTGAAATCGGAAAAAATCAATGGATTCAAGTTGAATCCTTTGATTTTTTTGAATTAAATCTTATGGTTTGTTGGTTACCTAGAGGCGATGGCTTCCAGATCAGCAAAACTGTTAGATCTGACGGTTCGTTTCTCACGACAAACAACGGTGGAGGTTTCTATTGGTGGGACAACGACGGCGGCTGTTTCTGGTGGTGCCCTGAAACTAACGGCGAGGTCCACACCCTAACGAATCGGAGGGAGAAGGTTCGTTTCTCATTTCTGATTGATTGCATGTTTTTGTAATTATCCATTGGGTGGTCTTTAATTGTTAGGGAATCGGATTAATCTGATTGATTGTTATAATGGTTAAATGTTTGTGTCGATTTGACTTATTAGGCGTAGATTATGAGATTAGTTTGATGTTCAATTGAATTTGATTGGAGGGATTACGGGTTTCGTTTTCTATCGATTTATTGTCTGATAGTTTTTATGAATCAGTAGCTTTTTTATGAATTTGATTGGTGTTCTTAATCGATTTATTATTTTGTGCGAGGTTTTCATCAACTGGATGTAGCGGTTTAATGGTGACGTGGAGGGAAACATGAAGTGGACATAGCAGTTGTGTTATCTCACTTGAAAAGGTATGGTACTCTAGATTGCAAATGTTGTTGTTACGTATTGTTTGAGTTTGTGTTTGGGATGAATGAGTAGGTTTTTTATGTTCTTGAAGTGTTATGTCTGTGTTTGTGTGAACCGTGTGAGTGTGTGTTGAACCGTGTGTATTAGCATTTGATTGTGAGAATCTTCGATGTTTTGTATAAATAATTGTGATCAGATCTTTGATGTTTGATGTTTTATGTTTAAATCTTTGATGTTTTGTTAGTGTTTGGGATGAACCGTGTGTTGAATCTTTGATGTTTTGTTAGTGTTAATGATGAACTGTTTTTTCTTATTTGCTCAAGTGATTAAAATTTTACAAAACACATTTGTGTTTAAAATTTCCTCAAGTGTTGTTGTGTTATATGCTCAAGTGTTTGAGTTTGAGTTTAGGGTTTAAAATTTTTCAAAACCTATATGATTGTATTTGAAATTAGTATTGACTTTAAGCATCATCTTTTAGAATACTTTTACCCATAGAGATTTACTGAAAAAGAGTTTCAACATGTAAATATAGCTCTTTTCTACTAATACTCATTACCCTTTAGCTCAATTAACCTTTTATTTTAAACCTAAACTAACCTTGAGCTCAATATAAACCCTCAATGTTAAGCATTGACCAATACCATTAAGTTTTTCTAACCAAACCCTATTCGTTTACATTAGCTTTCACTAACACAAGCAATGGATCCTAGAAACCCTTATCGTTTTTCATAGCCAAGTTTGGTTGATCTTTTGAATTCTCAAAAAGATTCCAATGTCTCTGATAATCCGATTCTTCCAAATACATTCTCTTCTCAACCTATCAACTTTACCTCTACATTCTCTTCTCAACCTCAGTTTACCTCTACATTCGCTTCTCAGACTCTTAACTTTAACCCCGCATCTGAATCTGAAGACTATATCGAGGTTATGGTTGATGAGAATGAAGAAGACAGAGGCAGAGGAAGTAGAAAGCGGTGGAGTGCAGAGGAGGATGTCAACCTCAAGCAAGGATCCAGTTGTAAGTAATGAGCAGCGGCTTGATAGTTTCTACAAGAGGGTTGCTGACTACTACAAAGAAAATGATGGATCATCTAGTTCAAATGCAAGAGGGCCTTCACAATGTAAGGCTAGGTGGAACAAGATAAACCACCAAGTCAATAATTTTATGGGGTGTTACGCACAAGCGAGTGCAAGAAGGAAGAGTAGAGAATCAGAAGATGATGTATTGAGCATGGCGTATGAGCTTTACAAGAACGGCATGAACAAGCCATTTCTGCTAGGACATTGCTGGAGGGAATTGAAGCATGATCAGAAATGGATCACGGAGGAGTGTAGCCATAAGCGGACTAAGCTCGCTTCAGAAGGAGCATACTCACCCGGTTCGTGCAATGGTGGAGCTAAGATGAGGCCTCCTGGGGTTAAAGCTTCTAAGAAAAAAGGGAAGAAACCGGATGTGAGTAGTGATGTGGAGGATGGTTCTGTGGGTAAGTTAGATAAGATCATAGCAATGAAGGATCAAGAATAAGCGGCTAATGAGAGTCACGACAAAATGAGACTGCTAGACAGCCTGCTTAACAAGACTGAACTAACACCTGCTGAACAACTTCTTAGGGACAAACTCGTTGACCAAATGTTGACAAACATTTAGGTTTCGATTCTCTTTATTTGTTATGTTACTCTTGTTCTTATTTGTCTTGTGTTTGTGTTTAATATTTGTTATGTTCTTGTGTTTGTGTTTAACATTTGTTATGTTCTTTTGTTTGTGTTTAACATTTTTTATGTTCTTTTGTTTGTGTTCAACATTTAAGTTTGTGTCTTGTGTCTTGTGTGGTGTTTCTGTTTAACATTTGTGTTTCGATTCTTGTTTTTGTGTTTGTGTTTAACATTTGTTATGTTCTTTTGTTTCAGGTTTCGGGTCATCAAATGTAGCTGTGGAACATGTCACGTGAAGGGAAGAAGCTGTCTTGTTGTGGAACATGTCACGTGAAGGGAAGAAGCTGTCTTGTTGTGGAACATGTCACGTGAAGGGAAACATGTTTGATGTGAAGGGTTATGTCTATATGGCTTTTGTCTTTTGTAAGGATTGTATGGATTTTGCCTTTTGTAAGGGTTGTATTTGTTTTGCAAGGACAGTCACGACTTCTCCAACCCGTGAATGGGTTTTGAAAAGTGATGGTCATGTTTTTTAACCCGTGAAGTAGTTTGTTTGGTTGTGTCTCTTTTGTTAAGTCTATATATTGAACAACATTTTCATAACTACATTTGCTTCTCATCTGATTCTTCTCTTCCCATTCTTCTCATCTCTTTCCTCTTATCTTCACTTCTTGTTGTTACAAAATAAAATTTCCATTACAAAGTTTGTGTTACAAAGTTTACAAAATTTGTACAAGCCCATTTCCATTACAAAATATACCTTCTAAGAAAAACCCTTTTCGATTACAAAATAAATCAAACTTCCCATAAGCCTTCCAACAACCCAAATTGTCAAAAAATGTCTAATTGGAGTTCCAATAAAGAAGTTGATGAAATTGTAGAGGAGGAAGTTGATAGTATAGTGGAGGAGATCCAATACAACTAACTACACTCACCCGGATGTACCACCAGCTCCAATAGTCCAAAGAGTGCACATCAGCTCGATTTGCAATCGTGAAGAATCCCGTACTTTTTTGGGATAAAAGAAAAATAGGAAAAATAATGAGAGCATGTATCATCTTGCATAACATGATAGTGGAAGACGAACGACATGACTACAATTTCTACGATCCATCAGAGTTCTATCACGGAGAAGGAAGCGGAACTTCTCGTGTTGATTTATCGTTTTCCACAGATATGCCAACAAATCTAAATAATATGATGGGCATTCGAAATGACGTTCATGATACACAAATGCATGATCGTTTGGAAAAAGACTTGATTAAACATATCGGACAAAAATTTGGTGCAACCGCACAATAATTTTTATACCGAATTTTGTTTAATATGTTTAATATTTCGAATTTTATAAAATATGCTTACTATTCCGAATTTTTAAAAATATGTTTAATATTCCAAAATTTGTAAAATTTTATTGTTTTCTATTTTATGTAATATAAAAAAAATTAAATAATTGTTTTATAATTTTAGATTATCAAAATTTGATAATTAATAAATACAAATTAAAAAACTATTATTTAAATGATTGATAAACTTTTTTTAGAGTTTTCTAGTAGAAAGATGAATTTATTAAGTTTTCGTAAAATTGCTTTAATTAATTTAATATTAATTATATAATTAATTAATATGTGAATAACTTAGGAGGAATGCTATAGTGGAGATAGTCTAAGAAACCACGATGATACAATATCATGTTTGTAATGATCAATTTTGTTTTAAAAAAATAAAATTAAAAAAAAGCTAAATAATATTTAATTAGATATATATCCAAATGGGTTTCTCCAGCATCATATTCTCCTTAATAGATTTTTGTCGCTATTGATCATCATCTTCTTAGTTTTCACTATTCTTAATATTCTAGTTCTTAATTCATGTTTCATTATTAATATTCTCTTTATAATTACGGTCTAATCTGTTTATATATTAGCTAATGAGTAATAAATAACATAACCAAATTTTAATAATTTTGTTGTCAAAATAGCATATCCATGCGTACGGCCGGATGGCATCTACAGAAAATGGTTTATATACATCATGGAGTTGTACACAATAAATATATAATTAAATACAAATTTGTCCTGTTACTAAATAAATAAATAAAGATTACGTGCCAATCTCAAAGCTGATGTGTAAGAAACATGCACCCAAATAAGCCATGCAAAATGAAATGTGTCGACTCCGTTCATTAATATGTTTTCTTTACAGCGTGAAGCCAAAATTTATTTTCCGATGAAGACATAAACGTAGCAATTCAAGTGAAGTGTAAACTGTACATAGTCGATTCTATATACCTGGTTCTTGTTAGAATCAATTTATCCTTCAATAACTTTTCATAAATAAAATTCAAATAAATCTTCTATAAATAGCTTTACATAACGCAAGTAAGAAACCACAAAAAGTAGGAAAGAAAAACAAAAATGGCTCGAGTCTCTTCTCTTCTTTCTTTCTCCTTAACACTTTTGATATTTTTCCATGGCTACACAGCTCAGCAGTTTCCAAACGAGTGCCAACTCGACCAGCTCAATGCGCTCGAGCCATCACACGTACTGAAGAGTGAGGCTGGTCGCATCGAGGTGTGGGACCACCACGCTCCTCAGCTCCGATGCTCAGGCGTCTCCTTCACACGTTATGTCATCGAGTCTAAGGGTCTCTACTTGCCCTCTTTTGTTAACACCGCGAAACTCTCCTTCGTGGCTCAAGGTACGTACGATTCTGTCTATTTCGAGACTCGAATTCGTGACTCTATGGTCCATGCTCTTTAGAACAAATGCATTGTTAGGGATTCATATTTTGATCAAATATATCTTAATGCACTATATATAGGAAGAGGTCTTATGGGAAAAGTGATCCCGGGATGCGCCGAGACATTCCAAGACTCATCAGTGTTCCAACCACGCCAAGGCAGACAGTTCGAGGGTCAGGGTGAAGAAGGTCAAAGCCAAAGGTTCCATGACATGCACCAGAAAGTGGAGCACATAAGGAGCGGCGACACCATTGCCACAACTCCCGGAGTAGCACAGTGGTTCTACAACGACGGACAGCAACCACTTGTCATCGTGAGTGTCTTCGATTTAGCCAGTCACCAGAACCAGCTCGACCGCAATCCAAGGGTACATATAAAACCAAAACCTCAAAATAATATCATTATCTAGTCACAAAATAACAAAACTTGATGCGGTTTTTTTTGGTGTGTGTAATGAAGCCATTTTACTTAGCTGGAAACAACCCACAAGGCCAAGTATGGCTACATGGACGAGAGCAACAGCCACAAAAGAACATTTTCAGTGGATTCGGACCTGAGGTTATTGCTCAAGCTTTGAAGATCGATCTTCAGACAGCGCAACAACTTCAGAACCAAGATGACAACCGTGGAAACATTGTCCGAGTAAAAGGTCCATTCGGTGTCATTAGGCCACCTTTGAGGGGCCAGAGACCTCAGGAGGAGGAAGAAGAAAGAGTAGGTAACGGTTTAGAGGAGACCATATGCAGTGCCAGGTCCGTTGATAACCTTGATGACCCGTCTCGTGCTGACGTGTACAAGCCACAGCTCGGTTACATCAGCACTCTCAACAGTTACGATCTCCCCATCCTTCGCTTCATCCGTCTCTCAGCCCTCCGTGGATCTATCCGTCAAGTAAGTTAAAATATATATATATTATTTTTATCATCTAACTAAGCTTAAACCAAGTAAACTTTTGCATGCATGTGAATGAGGGTGGACATTTTGATTCGGTTCTCTATAATATGTCCATTTCTACATTTAAACTTACTCTTGAAACGTGTGTGCGTGTAGAACGCAATGGTGCTTCCACAGTGGAACGCAAACGCCAACGCGGTTCTTTACGTGACAGACGGGGAAGCCCAAGTACAGATCGTAAACGACAACGGTGACAGAGTGTTCGACGGACAAGTCTCTCAAGGACAGCTTATTGTCGTACCTCAAGGTTTCTCGGTGGTGAAACGCGCAACAAGCGACCAGTTCCGGTGGGTCGAGTTCAAAACAAATGCAAACGCACAGATCAACACTCTTGCGGGACGAACCTCAGTCTTGAGAGGTTTACCATTAGCGGTCATAACCAATGGATTCGAAATCTCACCCGAGGAGGCAAAGAGGGTCAAGTTCAACACACTCGAGACAACTTTGACTCACAGCAGTGGCCCAGCTAGCTACGGAAGGCCAAGGGTAGCTGCAGCTTAAGAGCTTAAAACCGGCGGCGTTTAACAGTGAGGCTCTACTGTAAAAGGAAGTTAAATAGTAATAATAATGTAACTAGTTTTGTCGAGGTTTTTTACCTGTAAAAAGCAACTCCTTTTCTGAATAAAATCTACTTTTGTTTTTCTCGATCGTCTCTTTGTATTTTACCACTTTTTAATTTTATAACCTCTTATAGTTTACATATTATATCCATATTAGTCGAAGTCTTCGAAATGGGAATTCTTAACCTTTCTCACATTCGAGTGTATATGACCTTTAAATTGGGAGATCGCTGAGATTGATCCCAACCGAGTCGAGATCAACGAAGACTATGAACGGAGATCGAGGTTTGATGATGGAAGTGTTGTGGATTTGTCAATATATTAATTTAGGAAATGAGCATTATTTCTATCTCTATATAACTCCATGTACTGTATCTTGTAAAGTTATTTTATGAGAGTAATAATAATTCTTCTTAAACATCTTTTATGTTTTTACTCTCATTAGCCCAATAACCATTTACACTTTTGATTAAAATTCAAAACCTAGCTTAATCCCTTACTTAAAACAAGTACACAAGTTTTAACCGACGGCTAAATGCCTAAATCCATCGGTTAGCTGTCGGACACAGGCTATACCAACAAATTTTCGGCCAAGTTAGTATGTCTCTTTTCTAGAACGTCACAAAAAAAAGTTATGTCGGAAATCGTTAGTAAGGTTTTTTTTCTTTTTTTATTTCTTGTAATGTCAGTTATTTGTTCAAATAAAAAACTGTCACGTAACCAACGCGTGTCCAACCTGAGTTGGAATCTTGGAGAGATCGTGGATCAACCAGCACCACCTCTTACAACATCTCTCCAACTCAGGTTGGACACACGTTGGTTACGTGACATTTTTATATTTGAGAGAGATCGTGGATCAACCATCTCTGCTCTGTTGGTCGGGCCTAATCGAACGTACATCTAGAGCTTCTTCTACAGAGATTGCTGACTTCTATTTCTATCGACTAAAGATTCCATGCAACCACTTTGAAAAATGTTTAAAATCTCTCAAAAATCCAGTCTTCAAAGGAAAGTTTCACCTCATAACTATCTTGTAAGCTCTCTCAGTGGACTATGAAGATATTACTCACTCACAAACAGTAGCGGACCCAGGGAAAAAAATTAGGGGGGTCAATTTAAAAAAAAACTGTTAAAATATATAAAAAAATGATTGTTGGGGTAATAGTGGAGAATCCAACTCTGGTTAGGGGGGTCAAACTAGGGGGGACCAACCAACTTTGCTACTGATTGTTCATTGCTTTACATGCAAAAACAATTATTTTGATATTTTAGGGGGTCAGTTGACCCCTTCCTCCTACATAGGTCCGCCGTTGCTCACAAAAAAAAAAGATGAGCCCGGTTAGACCATGTACATTGGTGAGAATCTCTCTCAGTTTTTATCATATATAATATTTTAATCATTTTAACTATTTATTTAAATTTTAAGTGATAATTAAAACATTTGTCCAACTATAAAGAAACATATGACAAATAGGGTGCAAATCGTTGAACAGATTGAAAAAAATTATTCAACTAATTTTCACCATTGGTATTTAAAAGGTTGAAGAGATTGGAAAAAATTATTCAGTTCGTTCAACTTAAAAAGTTGAAAAAATAAACTAATCCTACAGCAAAAATGTTTAACTTGTTCAACCACTATTTGAAGATGAACGAGTTGAATATTATTCAACCCAATTTTGTTCAATCCATTTTTTCAATTTTAATCAACCATTGGAGGTAAAAATTTTCAAAGATTTCTCTGAATTTTTCACATGACAAATGTATCTTATTTTCTTTTATCTTTTTCATTATTTTTATTATTTAAATCATGAAAAACTCTTTGAAAAAAACCATCAACGCAAATGCTTTTAAAGCATATATAGTTCATTAGAAGAAGAAAACAATTAGTTACGCTTAAAACTTCTAACAAACTAGATATGGTATTAGTCGAAGAAGAATCCGATCTAGACTAAAAAATATATTTAGAATCGAATAAGAACATACATAATCCAATTCGATAAGATGAGAGAGATCTAAAATCCCGCAAATTTTATAAATCGTCTCTTTTTCTCTCTTAAATATGAGAGAGAGATTAATTAGAATAAAACTTGACACTATAATTATAATTTATTCATATTGATGCTAAACATAAAAACACGTGAGTTTTTTTTTTTTTAACATCTTAAAAAACATTTGAGTTTATGGGATATATTTAATCTTTAGAAAATCTATTATATACACAATATATAAAATATGTAAAATGGTGTTTCAAAATTATGATTTAAAAAAGATTTTAAATAACAAACTTTTATATCTAAAAAATAAAGTTAAAACTATTAATTAGTTTTGAATTAATATAAAACTGTTGACATAAATTATGATTAGTATAATTTATTCGATATGATTGTCAATATCCTATTTGTAATCAAATATCAAAAAGACATTTGTTTCAACTTATTTTTCTCTAACTTGTCAAAAAAGTGTTGCAAAATCCAAAATTTACATTTCATAATTGTAGGCGACTGACTCCATTTAACCTACAATTTTGCACTAGTTGAAAGACTTGAGAGTGTAAAAATTGTTGTGCCAAATTACAACATGTCATCTCTAACCAGTACGACGTCATTTCTTTCTGGTGTCGGTGAGAAACATTAAGTGACGTGGCAGCGTTCTGCAGGTTAAACGTATCAACGGAAGACCAAAGTATTTTTTAAATCTAATGGACAGAAAAGATCATGACGTGGCCGTAATCTAATGGCTGATCAGGTCTACGTTTAAACGGAACGTATTTAAAGAACAACAGATTAAGCAGACAAGGGATATATACTTACTTACTAATCTCTCTATCTGTCTGTTTTGATCGGAAAAAAAAAAAAATGGCGGTGAACGGTGAAAATGGTGGGGGTGCGATTAGGGTTAGCGGAATGCAGTTTTCTTACGATGTCCAGGATCCTATTTTCTTCGATTTCAACATCGATCTCTCCGCCGGATCTCGTTGTCTCTTAGTTGGTGCTAATGGATCTGGTAAAACAAAAAAAAACAAAAAAATGATCGAATCGTTTCGATTTCTTGATTTCTTTGGTTGTTTCTGTATCTATGAATCGAAACTAGATAGCTTTTGGGGCTTTGACGAATATAGAAATGTGATTCTGTTTTGATAGTGTTCGATTTGGTTCTAGAGATGATGATCGTAGTTGTGTGGTTTCGATCATTGAACAGGGAAAACTACATTACTGAAGATTCTGGCTGGAAAGCATATGGTTGGAGGAAAGAACGTTGTACAAGTGCTTGATCGTTCGGCATTTCATGATACAGAGCTTGTTTGTAGTGGTGATTTGTCTTACCTTGGAGGATCATGGAGTAAAACTGCTGGTTCTGCTGTGAGTAAAAACCACAACCCTGTACTCTTATGAAATCTCCAGTTAAAAACACTGATGTGAGAATATTTTTGGAAATTTTTTTCAGGGTGACATTCCTCTTCAGGGAGATTTCTCAGCAGAACATATGATATTTGGAGGTGGGATTCTCTGATCCTAGTATGCGTATATTTGGACAGTGATGAATTGTTTCTTTGTGCTTATTAGTATGTTATGTGTTTCAGTTGAAGGGATTGATCCTGTGAGAAGAGACAAGTTGATTGATCTTCTTGATATCAATCTTCAATGGCGTATGCATAAGGTTTCTGATGGGCAGAGACGTCGTGTGCAAATATGTATGGGTCTTTTACATCCTTTCAAGGTAATACACACAACCAATATATTGATTTTGTAGACATCAACTCTTCATCATGGTCTGTTTTGTTTGTTTCATCAAATCTGATCCTTAAAATTTTTGTAATGATCGTCACAGGTGTTATTACTGGATGAGGTTACTGTCGACCTCGACGTTGTTGCTAGGATGGATTTGTTGGAATTCTTTAAAGAAGAATGTGAACAAGTAAGCCATTCAGTAGATCCACTTTGACTTTAGATGTCGATGAGCTTTTGGTTAGAAACATCAAATGCTAATTTTCTTGTTTTATATTTGAGTAGAGAGGAGCTACAATTGTATATGCAACTCATATTTTCGACGGTCTAGAGACATGGGCTAGTCATCTGGCTTACATTCATGGAGGAGAGCTGAAACTCTCGGCCAAATTGGATGACATCAAGGATCTCAAAACCTCACCAAATCTGCTCTCTGTTGTTGAATCTTGGCTCCGGTCTGAAACCAAAGTCGAGAAGAAGACGAAGAAGAAACCTGTTGTTACGTCTCCATTTATGTCCTCTAGACAAATGGCGTATTACCGATGAATCTTAACTTCTATAAGAGATCAGTAAGAATAAGAGCACTTCCACTTAATGTCTTTGTTTTCTATGGTATTTCATTTTTTAGAATCCGATCATTTTTATAACACAAAATGAAAGAAACGATGTAAAACACCGTTTTAAATTAAATTATTATTTTACGTTAATTGAACCGCTTCTGTCCAAAGTTTGGTGTATGCCTGCCTATTTCGGATTTTTGGGTTTTCGGGTTTTAGAAGTATAGGACCCGTTCGGATATTTTTAGACTCCAGGTTCATGTCGGTTTCAGATCAGGTTTTTTGGGTTTAGATTCGGATTATCTTAAGTTCTCAATACTCAAAATTTAGTATCAAAATTTGTCTAACTTATTCAAAAATACCCAACAAATCTAAAAACTTAGAGTATTTTTATCCAAATTTACTAAAAAATAGTTTAAATACTTAGAAATATCTAAAATATCCAAAAATTTTAATATTTTGGACATTTACATTATTAAAATTATAAATATTAGTAATATATTACTACTATACTATGTATTAATAATGTGGGTATATTCAGATATCTGTTCGAATTCCGGTTCGAATCAGGCTCGGATTCAAATTTTTGGATTTAGAGATTTGGAACCCGTTTGGATATTTTAAAATTTTGGATACGGCTTCGGATCAGATCTTCGGATCCAAGTATTTTGCCCAGACCTAGTTTGGTGTGGATAGATTGGATATTACACGCCTTCACAATACTATTGAGTAATAATTCACCAATTGACGTGAATCTTCTCCGTAGTCATGTAAAAACATATGATTACTAGACCGGCACTCTTGGTTTCGTTGCGGCATTTACCTGCGGCTATCGCAAACGCAGATACTTCTATTTGTTTGATGGTTGCAACTATTTGCGGCATGACGCTGCGACAAACAATGTATTCTGCGATTAGAAATTTTGGACGTTGAAGTAACTGTCACTACCGATTGTGGCAACGAAACGAACATGCCCCATGGATAAATACGCGGATGTAAATAGCAAAAAGAAAATTAACATTATATGTTGAAATTAACATTTAACTTATGGCATATCGCATAACAATTTTTGTTTAAAAGAGTTTTAATTAAATTAATTCGATTCGACATGTCTTATATTGGTGTTGTTAGAAAATAACAAAATGAAGATTTAATCCGTATTGAAATATCAAATTCATAATATTTCAATTTTTTAGTAATATTGATTCAAACTCGTCCCATCATAACCCATATGTGTTATTTTGGACTTTTAATATGTTTAAATATTCATAATTTTTAAACTTTTTATTAAGTTTTTACTAGTTTAAAATTTACTATATACAATAAAATTAAACAGTTCAACTAAAAAACTGAATTAAACCATATACAAACTACCCTCTATCTATAATTATGGTTTCAAGTCGCTTGTTTGTTTCATGATTATTATACAGTATTACTCTTTCAAAATCCTAAGTCCAAAACATCCTTTAGTAGTTTAATCTATCAATTCCTCACAAAATCATTTACAATTCCAACTAATTAAATTTCTCTCTTGGACAGTTGATCCAAAAATATTGAACCTTGTCAAAACTGCTAGTTTCAAATGGTATTTTATATATTGACGAAGATCTAGGTAAAGAAAATCTGCAACTTGTGACTGCCTTGGTTCACTTTTATGATCGTAATTGTTATACTTTTCAACTTAAGAAGAGGGGTTCCCTGTGGATTTTAGGCATCCAAGATGTCCTGTATATTACTGGACTTCCCATCGACGGAGAAAATGCATTCTCTTTAATTTTTCTTCATGGCCGAACTTTCTACAGTTAGTTTATCATATGATCAACTGAAATACAAGTATCAGAAGGGGACAAAAGCTCTGTCATGGATAGTGAAGACAAAATTGAATGTAACGGTAGACATTGCTGAAATTGCTAAGTGTGGACCATAGAGAAAAATTAACGTCCATCAATCCCAAGAAGTTGAAAGAGAGGTTGAGGTCGTGAATAACTATATAGAAACATAATCTTCTTCATAATCATGTGATAATCGTTTTAGATTTATGATTATTCTTATAGTCATTGTGAAGTGTCGATCCAAATCCTTAATGGACCGAAATTGAGGATTATGGGCCGAGTACTTAAGAAAACAGGTCCACGACAGATTCGAAGTTTGGCAACGGTAATATCTGGTCAACACTAGCTCCTTGTCGTCTTTTGCAGTGTACGGGTTCATTGTTACGTTCACAAATGACGAGGTTCGACTCACCTGGGTTTAGTGAGCTGTCAAGGAGCCTCCTCAGGTGTATAAAAGGGGAGCAAGCTGTGGAAAAGGATAAGAATAGAGAGCGTGAGTAGCAAGCGAGTTAGATCTAGAGAGCATTTTGAGAGTAAGAGAGAACTTATCTTCTTAGGTGGGTTGTATAGACTCTCTAGAGGTTTTCAATCTTTCATGGTCTCTTGTACTCAGATTATAAACATTCTATAAGACCTTGTGAGATGGTCAGTTAGCTCACCAAGACGTACTTTAGCCGATGTTTGACTTTGAGAACTTGTAATATGTGTGTCTATCTCTTCTTCTCTCTTTGCTTCTCTTTTCTTCTACAAAAAATCATAAACATCAAAGCATCGATTATTAGCACAAGGAGTTTAAACACCTAACAATCATTAATTTTTCATATATATTACACTTTCAAAAACTCAAATGCAATGCTATAAAATCTATATAAATTAATAACATTGGAATTGAGAATAACTATTAATTGATAGATGTATTAATGTATCGATAAATTAACAGTTAAATTACAGAGAGATTTTTCTAATTTATTAATATTTTGCTACAATATATTAAAAGTTAAGGTTTAATCATATTTTTTAGAATCAATTACAAAGAAAACAACAATTATCATTTCTTGAATAGAAAACCAAAAGTTTCAATATGGTAAAAATATTAGAAATGAACTCTAACAAAAATTAATGTAAATCTTTAAAAAAAACAAACATCACAAGTCACATTTCACTAAAGTTTTGAACATGTATATATGTTCATATTGAAAATGTTATATAATTATTAATTTATAGTATTGATATGACCATATATTTACATAGAATTTTCAAAAACTTTTATCTTATTATATTATTGAAATTGTGACCAAAATTACACATAGTCAACTTAAGACTGAACTTTTTATTAATTTATAATGATTCCAGATTTCTCGATTATTAAAGGAAACAAAATATCTCATTGTTTTAAACGTAAAATTTTTGTGTGTATGCGTGTGTGTGTGTTTTTTTTAACGAAAAATTATTGGGGTGAACCTCTTTTATTCACCCTCTCATAACTAACCAAACAAAATACAACAAAACGCCATATCATATCATATTAATAAAATATATCAAAAATAAAATGAAAAGACAAAACATAATAGGAAACAAATTCAATAGATTTTTTAATAAGGAAATTATATCGGTTTGAGTTTATAAAAGAATGGTTAGAGTGTAGATTTTACAATTAAACAAAATTATATGTCGGTTTGGCTTTACAAAATAGTGGTTAGGGTTTAGATTTTATAATTAAACAAAATTATATGTCGGTTTGGATTTACAAAAGAGTGATTAGAGTTTAGATTTTACATTCAAACAAATTTATACGTCGGTTTGGATTTATAAAAGAGTAGTTAGAGTTTAGATTTTACAATTAAAAGTAAATAAATATCGGTTTGGGTTTAAACAAGAGTGGTTAAGGTTTAGATTACATAATTAAATAAAATTATATGTATTTTTGGGTTTATAAAAAAGTAATTTGGATTTAGATGTTATAATTAAAAACTATAATATAATGTTTAGAATTAATAACTTTAAAATTGAATGAAATACAAATTTTATTTTTTTAATTAATAATTTGTTTCCTTAATTAAGAGGGGGTGAATAAGAGAGGAACCCAAGAATTATCCATTTTTAAGGGCTTATTTTATTAAGAGAGCTTGTAATGTGATTTTCATGGAGGAAAGGTACAAGATAATGGGGAGCATAAGTAAAGTTTACAAATAATGAATTAATGAGAAAATTAGCTACATAAAATACAAAAAAAAGTTGTTTTTTTGGGGTATAAAAATAACAAAATTAAAATATTAATATCCAAAAAATATTTACATGATTAATCAATCTGTTAGAGCATGTTACGCTTAACCTCTCAATATCAAAAAAAAACCAAAAAAAAAAACCACCGTATTATTTTTTGTTTCCTTCTTCCGACAATTTTTTTTTTTGTTTTGTTTTGTTTCCTTCACAAAACCTTAATCAGGATATTTTTGTTAATTTATCCGACTGTACAAATAATTTAAAAAAACCTAACTTAAAAAAAAAAAAAAACTTCTTTTTTCTAAAGTGTAAAAAAAAAAGGCAACAAAAAAAAAAAATGTCACAAATCTCAATTTCTTCTCGCCGTCCCTCTTCGTAGTACTTATTAATTTAACCCAAAATCTTCTTCTCGTCGTTCGACGAAAATCCGATTTCGTACTCGATTCCCGGGTCAAATCCCTCTCAAAGTTTGTGCCTTTTCTTCGCTTCTGATTAGGGGTTGTTTAATCAATTTTGGCAATCTGGTCTCTTTGGGGTGAAGTGTTCTGAGTTCAATCAATTTTTGTTTCATGGTGGGTTTTGGTATTTAAAGCTCGTTGATTGCGAATTGGCTTCTGGAATCTGGATTCATCGATCTCTGGATGTTGAATTCGTGAATCTGAGGGGAGAGTTTAATGCTGAATTGGAAAACAGATCCAGGGGCTAATTGAGGGGAAAATAAAAGAGGGTTCTTTTGATTCTGGGAATTGTCGAGATCGGAGAAGATGGATCTTGTGATCGGTGGGAAATTTAAGCTTGGAAGAAAAATTGGTAGTGGATCATTCGGAGAGCTTTATCTAGGTGACCATGGGGACGATTCGATTTTCGCTTTTTTTTTTTTGTTTTTTTGGTAAATTTTATGATTCTTGGGTTTACACAAATGTTGTTTGATTGATTTTTGTAGGTGTAAATGTTCAAACAGGAGAAGAAGTTGCTGTCAAGCTGGTAAAATATTTTACCTCATTTATCAATACCATAAAAAAAAAAAAAAGATGTTCTTTTTAGTTTAACTGCAACTTTCATGTGATGTTGTTTGTTTGTAAAAAAAAATTATTGTCACATGAAGGTGATGAGAAAGAGTTTTGCTTTCTTGAATCATTCTGTCATTAAGATGAGCTTTGTTGTTGTTGTGGTTTTGGATTTGCTTCTTTACTTTTTTTTTTAATTCTCCATTCTGATGTCTTATTTATCAATTACAATTATTAGGAAAATGTGAAGACCAAGCACCCCCAGCTTCATTATGAGTCAAAGTTGTATATGCTGCTTCAAGGAGGATGTAAGTATCAATTACAACTAGCATTTTATCATAGTAGAAACTCCTCGATTCGTGATGATTGTCTTCTCTTCATTGTATATGCTTCTTTTGCGAATAACTAAACAGTTTTTGTTTCGTTTCTTTCTTTTTGAAGCTGGTATTCCGAACCTTAAATGGTTTGGAGTTGAAGGTGAGTACAGCGTGATGGTTATTGACCTTCTAGGTCCTAGTCTTGAAGACTTGTTTAACTACTGCAACAGGAAGTTTACCTTGAAAACTGTTCTCATGCTTGCCGACCAATTAGTGAGTTTATATGTATTTGCTAATTGGTTTCCGACTCTTATGTTCTCTGAGTAGATGAATTTGTTCGTAATGGAGGGGATTGTTTCTCTGTTTATGTTTCAGCTTAACAGGGTTGAATATATGCATATTCGAGGTTTCCTTCACCGTGATATAAAACCTGACAACTTTTTAATGGGACTTGGACGCAAAGCAAATCAGGTGCTAAAATCTCTCTTTGTGTAAAAACACTTTTGCTTAGACATATTATACTCAATCTTCTGAGCTAATGTATCTCTATCGCAGGTTTATATCATTGATTTCGGACTTGGGAAGAAATACAGAGACCTTCAGACTCACAAGCACATTCCTTACAGGTAAGAGTATGCTGTGTTTTCTTCTTTCCCATATCCTTACTCAAGGATCTGGTATTTTTGCATCTTGATTTGCGTGAACTCAAGGAAAATTCAAATATTGTGGCAGAGAAAACAAAAATCTCACTGGGACAGCTCGGTATGCAAGTGTCAACACTCACCTTGGAGTCGGTAAGAGTGTTGTTTTGTGGTATTATATGTAGTTGGGTATTTTTTTCGTCGAAATACCTAAATTAATTTTTGCTGGTGTTTGAACAGAACAAAGTCGAAGAGATGATTTAGAATCACTTGGTTATGTGCTTATGTATTTTATCAAAGGAAGGTTAGAGTCTACAGCTGTATATTAACTTCTCCGACTTTGTCTTTCAACTTCTGTATATTTTTTCTTGAACAAATTTTAAACTCTTTCTGTTTTGTTTTTTTTGGCTATCAGCTTACCGTGGCAGGGATTAAAGGCGGGGACAAAGAAGCAGAAGTATGACAGAATCAGCGAGAAGAAAGTATCAACTCCAATAGAGGTTTTAACTACTCGACAATCCTATAGAATTTTCATTTTGGCATTTGTTAGTAATCTTGCTTTTTTATCTGAGTTTAGTATGTTAACGGAATGTTTTGATGTAGGTGTTGTGCAAAAACCAACCGTCTGAATTTGTTTCATACTTCCAATACTGCCGATCTTTACGCTTTGATGACAAACCTGATTACTCTTACCTTAAGAGACTTTTCCGCGACTTGTTCATCCGAGAAGGTTCGCAGTAACATCATTTTTCATTAAAAAAAAAGTTACTGTTTCAAGCCATTCTAGTCTCATTTTTTAAACTGTATAAAACTCTTACAGGTTATCAATTCGATTATGTATTTGACTGGACAGTCCTAAAGTATCCTCAAATCGGAACCAGCGCTGGTTCTAGTTCACGAACAAGGGTGATTATTGGAAATCGCTTACTTATGTTTTTTACTCTCTTGGCTTTTGAGTTTCTGTGTGCTTAACGTAAAGGTATATCTTTCGGTTTTTTCAGCACCATACAACAGCGAAACCAGGATTCAACGCAGATCCCATTGGAAGACAAGAGAGGATCGCAGGTAAAAATTCTTCTCCTCCTGCTTCTGTTGGAAATTTTAGAACCACACACATTCGCTTCTCACACTAATAGTTTGTTTTGTTTACCATTTGTGTCTGAAAAGAACCCCGTTATAAAACTCCGGGTGCAGTGGAGGCATTCTCCCGAAGACACCCGACTACAACTTCTTCGCCACGTGATCGTTCCAGATCGAGAAACTCTGATGATGGACCTTTCGCTAAGCAGACAGTAAAAATTCTTACTTTACCAACGCATTCATTGATCTGAACCACTAATTATTATACAGAATGACTCAATTGTAATTCTTTTTTAAGCAGCAAGGAGACTCTGAAAGACCAAACAGTTCGTCAAGATACAGAACATCTTCTTCTAGGAAAGCCGTTGCTGCCTCAAGCTCCAGGCCAAGTTCTGCAGGTGGACCAAGCGAAAGCCGAGTTTCAAGTCGTCTGGTATCATCAAGCGGCGGTGGTGGTAGTGGCAGTGGTAATGGCCGTCCCTCGACTAGCCAGAGAATGCAAGCTGGATATGAATCCAAGACTTTGTCTTTCTCTCGTGCAACAGCTTCAAGAAACACTCGGGAAGATCAATTGAGAAGCTTCGAGCTTCTCTCTCTTCGGAAATAAAAGGAAAATGATGGAGAGAGAGAGAGATACAGCAAACGCCATGAAAAACCACCCCCACATAAAATGACCTCTGAGAGAAAAGATGAGAGAATCTTGGTTTTTGAGAGAGAATGCATATTATTATATATTTGAGCTGATGAAATCCTCAGATCTTTTACAGGTAATTTCAGATTCAGCTTGCAGAGATGTATCCCACCACCACCGCTCCTCGTTTGTTTTATGTAATCGTGATGTGTTGGACAAAAATATAACAATCATAAAATGTAGAGAGTTTCCCATGTAAAAACGGTTAAAAAAATTTCTATCCGTATATTCGAATACTTCGGACCTTATCTGTCTGTACTACTTACTGTGGTAGTAAGAATAAACAAAACCAATCAACTGTTCTTTCGTCTGTTTTGAATACAACCAACTAAAACTCTTTGTTTTTCTGGGCAGTCAGAAATAAGAATTGTGAAAATTTGGCCTTAATCTCCATTTAATTTATTAAATTTTACAATTATTACTAATATTTATTAAAGTAGTTTTTAGCTTTAGGTTTTGTAAGAGGCTATTTTTTTGTAGCTATTTTCTGAAAAACATGTTTTCTTAAAAAATAGTAGAAAATCTAGTTTAGAGTGTTCTAACAAATTTTCAAGAAAAGAAAAAGAAAAAAAAAACTAATAATCTTTATTATTTTTGGTTTCTTCCATTCAAAACAAACTACCATTCAAGGTTTTAAACCAAAATGAAAACAAACTACCATTCAAGGATTTAAAGAGACAAAAATCAACACCAAAAATCAAAACTAAAAAAAAAAAATCTAAAACCAAAAACCATTTTTAAAACTACAAAACACTTGAGACTTTATTTTATTTTTAATCTAAAATCTTATAAATTTGTTCCTCATTTTACATGGAAAACATACACTGTAACAAAAACTGTATAAAATCTTATAAATTTGTTCCCCATCTAAGTAAGTTGATCTTAATCGTTTCCGCTAATCAATTGTCGTCATTAATCGCTGCGATTTGTTGTTACATACATACATATGAGAACTGAGAGACTTGTGGTTTAATCGTTGTCAACAGTGTCTGTTGTTGTCTACAAACACCCAAAACGAACAAAATTGGGCAAAGGATAAAAATGCTGGATTTGGTTGACTCTTTTTTAGTCAAAGTTGAGGACTCAAAACAGAAAATAAAACAAACACAAAATATACCACCGCACACCAGTCACCGCCGCTGAGTCTCTTTAAAGGCATAATAAATCAAAATTAAAATTACTTTTTTTTTTTTTTTTGGTCTCTCTCTTCCCAACTCTTGGATTCCCCCTTTCGAACTGATCGAGGAAATTGCAGCCGTCACTGATCTGCCAAGTTTCTTCTTCTACCTCCTCGATGCGTCAATCCTAACTCTTCTTTTTTTTTTTTTTTTTGTCTTAATTGAAAGCAGAACTTGTTGTATAGGAGAGGAACTCATCATCGATTTGGTCAGAGCTGCTTTTGTTGAAGAATTCCGAAATTTTCTTTAAAAGTTTCGTCGTTGTGGTTTGCTTCGTTACTTGTATAAGATTAATCTGAGGATTCTGGTGTTGGAGTTGCTCTCTCTCTCTCTCTCTGTGATTTTTCAAGTTACTGGAAGAAATTAGGGTTTTATAAGATTTCATGGATATCGATGGTGTAAACGATGCTCAGATATTGGATCATGAGCTCTTACAGCTTCCTGGTTTGTCTCCTGTTTCACTTAAAGCTAACCCTCATATCGCTGACGAACTCTTCTCCCAGTGGCTTTCACTCCCTGAAACTGGCCGTTTGGTAATTCTTTTATTCAATTTGCCTCTGCTTCTTCCTTCCGTTACGGGTTCTATGTGACCCTCTTTTGGCAATTCATTTGTGTGTGATGTTTTTTTGCAGGTCAAGTCTTTGATTGATGATGCCAAATCTAGCACACCAGTCAGTGTATCCAAGAATTGTACCAGTCTCAATGTTGCTTGTGGAAGTGCATTGCCATCTGTGTTTATGAACAGCGGCACTCCCCCGCTATCCCCACGAGGCTCACCTGGGTCTCCTCGTTTCTCCAGGCAAAAAGCAAGCCCTTCCTCTCTACAGTCTCCTCTGAAATCAGTCAGGGAACCAAAGCGTCAACTCATTCCTCAGGTTTGATTTTTATATCTTACAAACAACAGGAGAAAAGTACTTCCTTGCTTGACAGTTGACATTAATCTTTTTATATATAGTCACAGTCTTGTTGAAACTAGATTGTTGTAGCTTTCTAAGTAGATGCAGAACCATGAGAACAAATATAATAGAGACTACTTTCTTCGTTTAAGTAGAAACCTTTTTAACAAAATCCGATTTAACATGTTACATAGTTGAAGGGTTTAGCTAATAGTGTTTAACATTCTTGTTTGACCCTTCTGTGCCTTGATATGTTATGCAGTTTTACTTCCAACATGGGCGTCCACCTGCTAAAGAACTAAGGGAGCAATGCATATCCATGGTGGATCAATTTTTTAGTAACTATATAGACGGACTTCATATGGATGGTGATGTTTAAATTAAACCTTTTTTTCTACAACACAGTCCTGTTCTGTAAGGATCAGACAAACAGTTGATCTTACAAACACATGCTTGTTATTGTTCAATTGCAGAATTCAAATCCATTACTAAAGAAGTCTGCAAGCTGCCTTCTTTTCTTTCTCCTGTACTATTTAGAAAGATAGATACGAGTTGCACCGGTATCATTACAAGGTAACTCATTGTTTACTTTCTTCTCATATGAACAATAGTAGTCAAGTGTATATATACACAGGTATTCTTGTAATTTAATAATAGAACACATTGGTCTGCATTTCCAGATTCACGCTCAGCTATTTTTTTCCCGTAAATTGCACACCCTTAATGGAAATGGACTGTGGCATAATAATTTTAATACTTGATTGTTATCTTTGGCTAGTATCGTGAAATGCATGATATTTGGTTCCTGAATATAATGTTTTTCTGCAGGGATGCATTTATCAAGTATTGGGTTGATGGACATATGTTGGCAATGGACTTAGCGTCACAGATACATAATATTTTAAGGCAGCCAGGTTGCAAGTACCTTAGACAGGTCTCTTTCTGATCCTTCTCCCAGTTCTTCACCGCTGTTTTGATTTGCTTACAATGATTATCGTCTCTCTTGATTTCTTTAGTCCACTGTCCTGAAGGCTTATGTATTTTTTTTTGGATTGGGGATAGGCTGACTTCAAACCAGTTCTTGATGAGCTTCTGACAACTCATCCTGGCTTGGAATTCCTCAGAAATACACCTGAATTTCAAGAAAGATATGGTAAGAACTTGGTTTATAACACATTGATGTTTTGGTGTTTAATATCCATAGTTCTACCGGAATGTCTGTTTCATAAGTAGAATAAGACGGAATGTCTGTTTCATAAGTAGAATAAGACGTTCGTATGATTTCGTTCACACATATTTGATATTTTAAAACACGTTGATGAACTTGAAAGTGACAGCTCTAGCTTCCTCGTTGGCCTAGGAAAATCATTCTTCCCAATTTAATTCTATGGGCATTTTCCGTTAGAACTATCTTGAAAGTGATGAGATGACACTTGTACATATATAATATTTTCATGTGCGTACTGTTGTTATACATCTATTGACTAAACTTTTTTTTCCTGTGCTTGTTTCATTCATCACTGTATTCTATTCCGTCTTCCCAGCTGAGACCGTCATCTACAGAATCTTTTACTACATAAACAGATCAGGTACTGGTTGCATAACTCTTAGAGAGCTGAAGCGTGGGAATCTTATTGCTGCCATGCAACAAGTTGATGAAGAAGATGACATCAATAAAGTTATTAGGTGATTTTGTTTTCTTTTCATCATCTCTTTTTATGTACTTCAAAAAGATTTCAATTGCAATTTTATTTTATACTGAAAACCAGTTTAAGTTGTTTAAAAATTCATACTCAGAAATGAAAACCGTGTAGCATTGTAAGTAATATGGGTGGTGCGTAGCTCTTCATATTGTTTCTTAGTCCATATAACTCATAAGGGGAAGAAGTGTATTGGTAGTTCATATTGATACTTAGGCAGGACATCATGCATAATTTGACCATTCAATACGACATTTTCTTTGCTTTTCAGGTACTTCTCCTATGAGCATTTCTACGTTATATACTGCAGATTTTGGGAACTCGATGGCGACCATGATTTCCTTATTGATAAGGAAAATCTCATCAAATATGGTAATCATGCTCTTACCTACAGGATTGTCGACAGAATATTTTCACAGGTTTGCTCCAGATGTTAATATGTTACTTAACAGTCTCTTTTTCGAAACTTAATCGTTGTCTTATGGGATGTGTTTCATTCTCTCTTTATTGAAATTACGGCTGTTTCTCACTTAGGTCCCTAGGAAATTTACAAGCAAAGTTGAGGGGAAGATGAGTTATGAAGATTTTGCATATTTCATTCTCGCTGAGGAGGATAAGTCATCTGAGCCTAGTCTTGAGTATTGGTACACGTCTCTTCCCTTCTTTTCTTTTGTCTGTAGCGACTTCTCTTCAGCCAATTTTTCCGTTGGCTGCTTAGCTCAGTGTATCACTATAAATGTATAACTGCTGAGCCAAAACTTGTGGTATATGTGGCCTTCTTGATGGAACAATGTGTACCTGAGATTTTGTATTCACTATACATTAAATAGTACCATTATTTCATGAACATAAATTCACATATTGGAACTAAGTCATTTGTCTGCGTAGCGATCTGTAGCTCGTTTTTCATTTGAATCTCATGAACCTAGAATGCTTTCTATTGAACCGCTGATATGAGGGCATGCCTTGCTGGTATGCTTATTTATCTCCCATGGATGTTAAACACAGGATCTTGGCAGCTTTTTGTGTTTTTCCCTTGATATTGATCAAAACCATATTTACAGGTTCAAGTGCATAGACCTGGTTGGAGATGGGGTGATCACTCCCAACGAAATGCAATTTTTCTACGAAGAGCAGCTGCATCGCATGGAGTGTATAACCCAGGAACCTGTACTCTTTGAAGATATCCTATGTCAAATATTCGACATGATTAAACCAGAGGCAAGTTTGAACCATAACATAGTCTTTGGATATTCCTGGTTGTTCTGTTTATTTTTGCTTTTTTGAAACATCAATTTGTTAAATGACTCTTTCAGAAGGAGAACTGCATCACACTCCAGGATCTGAAAGCATCTAAACTTTCTGGAAATATTTTCAATATACTCTTTAACCTGAACAAATTCATGGCATTTGAAACTCGTGACCCGTTTCTCATTCGGCAGGTAATCCAAGTTTTTCTGTAGAGTTTTCTTCCCTCTATGTTATTCAATCCTTGGTTTGATATCTGTTGACAATGTGTTAGATTTAGCTAACCCAACTTCTACCGCAGTCGATTGTAGCTGTTCCAATCCGTGCTACTTCTAAATCAAGTTTGTTTCTATTTCACAGGAACGCGAGAATCCAACATTGACAGAATGGGACCGATTTGCTCAGAGAGAGTATGTGCGGTTGTCAATGGAGGAGGATGTGGAGGAAGTCTCGAATGGGAGTGCAGATGTTTGGGATGAACCACTCGAATCTCCATTTTAAGTGACTCATAAGAGGTACGTTGTTCCACACTGCTCAGCATTATAGTTCCAAAAATATCAATGTATGTATGAAATGGCGAATTCATGTGTAACCAGAGAGATGCTCCCATGAAAATAAAGCTTCTTCCTTTCCTTAAGACACTTTTTTTTTTTTTTCCGTTTTGCTAGTTTTTTGGTATCAAGAAGAAAAAGATGTTGGATCTTCTTAGCCCGTAACAGTCTCGAGATCGTCTCGCGGACAAGCACGAAAGCCTGTCCGTTCCACCCAGAGATTGCGTCTACGAGAGTTCTCCCACGACGTATGGGCTGTGTTATTTCGTGAAATATTTTTTCTTGCTTAGGTTTGTTCAGGTTGGACCTTTCTTCAATCTGTGTATATTATTTATATACGCCGGTTTATAGTGTTTTGTGGAACCAACAACAACGGTTTAATAATTTAAATCAAAAGAACTATGTACAAAGACACTTTTGGGTTTTTTTTTTTTTTTTTTTTTTTTTTTGGAAGAAGAGAAGGGTACAAATCTTGTTACTTGTTTTACATGTTCAAATATTTTCTATATGCTTATTTTGTCATCAGCAATTTTGTGCATATGATATTCAGATTATTTACTCATTCCAGTCTTTGTTCATCAGTCCACATAAAAAAGAACAAACATATTGAAGCTGAAAAATGAAAATCATGAAAAGGTGATGAAAATTTCCTTTTACAAAAAGTCGCTACAGACAAAAGCCTCTAAATATTCAGATTTTTGCCTAAGTTTTTTTGAGAAAAGTGGGCATTTCTTGCCAAAATCCCTTTATTTTACTTTACTAAAGTACTCTGAAGGGTTGGGAAAGTGATGGAAAGGAAAAATGTAAAAACTGGAGTAATAAGTAAATAATTTTTGGCTACCTTTTTTTTTTCAGCTTAACGTTTATGGATGTGGTAGGTAATTTTGTTGGTTGCAAATACCAATACCATAAATAACGGGAAAAAATTTCAGAGTAGTCATTTTTAAAAAAAATATTTCATCTTCAGAAAATGCAATCAATTATACAAAGACGATCAATTTAACATTTTCCTAACATTTAGAGGCTTTCAATGTCTTCGATGAGACTGTAAGAGATGTGTAAACTAATCACACCCGATATATATCTTGTTGATTGATTGAGACCGACACTGATAAATTTTGTTTGCAATGGAAGAAAAATCCAATACCGGTACCTTATACTTTTCATTTTCATATTGTCTATGGCTGAATGACAAGCATGAACTAGAACCAACTAGTTCGTCATCGAGTCAAACTAAAACGTCACTAAATAACCATATTTAAATGCAGTTATTATTATAATTATTCAGTTAATGAAGTCAAGTTAAATAATGCCTTAAATGATACTGAAAAATAATTGAATGCTTTGCAACTACATTATGATGACACGACACAAAAGTTTCCTAAAGTTAAATAAAAATCAAAATGGATAAGATTTTTTTTAACCTTATCCCTATTTTTGCCAAAAATATCATCTTTCGTTTTGAAATCTAAAAATTAAAACTCACGCGCCACAATGTGCGCGTTTAGTTTACTCTTTTTTTTTTTTTTCTTTCGGATTACAGTTTTAGGATAAAATTACCAAAAAGCTCTTTAGGGTTTCTCAATTCGATACTAAAAATCTCACAATTTGGCCGAGTCAAAGAAAGAAATCGAGTGATCCGATTCCGGCGAGAGAGGAAGACGAAAACAAATGGCATCGTTTCAGGTGATGCGTTCTTCAAATTCTAGAAACTCGGATCTATCTCATCGTATCCCCTCTTCTTCTTCTTCTTCGTCTATAAGACCTCCTCAACAGCAGTTCATGCGAGATCTCACTATCGGCTGTTACGGCGGAAGAAACGACGGAGGTTTATTATACAGTTCTACTTCGATGACGGTTGAAGGGATCTTACACGATGCTTTCGCTTCAGATCCACCTGCACCGACGGAGTCATCGCTTCTAGACGCTTCGATTACTCTCATGGATGCTTCTCCTGCACCGACGACGGTTGTTTCTGATGCTGTGGATCACGGCGGAGGAGTAACGGAGACGACGCGTGAGGGGAGGAGTGTTGATGAGGTTTGGAGAGATATGGTATCTGGAGAAGGGAAAGGTATGAAGGAAGAGACGCAGGAAGAGATAATGACGTTAGAGGATTTTCTAGCGAAAGCTGCGGGGGAAGACGAAGGTGGAGCGGCGGTTACGGCGGAGGATTTAGATGTGAAGATTCCGCCGCCGACGAATTACGGATTCGATCATTCTGCGCCGCCGCATAATCCGTTTCAGATGATTGATAAAGTTGAAGGATCGATTGTTGCGTTTGGGAATGGTTTAGATGTTTTCGGCGGAGGAGGAGGAGGAGTAGGAGCTGGTGGTGGAGCGAGAGGGAAGAGAGCTAGAGTAATGGTTGAGCCATTGGATAAAGTAGCTGCACAGAGACAGAGAAGGATGATTAAGAATCGTGAATCTGCTGCTAGGTCTAGAGAGAGGAAACAAGCTTATCAAGTTGAGTTGGAAACTTTGGCTGCGAAGCTTGAGGAAGAGAATGAGTTGCTTTCAAAGGAGATTGAAGATAAGAGGAAAGAGAGATACCAGAAGCTGATGGAGTGTGTGGTTCCTGTGGTCGAGAAACAGCACCAGCAGCAGCAACCACCGAGGTTTTTACGCAGGATTCGGTCTTTGGAATGGTGAAAAAAAGGTATAGACTTTTGGAGGATTTTTAGGATTTTAAGGTTTACTTTGTGTATGTTATGTGTGTGTGAGAGTGTAATGATTATGGTTAATAACTTATTATATAGATTGCATATGTTACAATACTTGATCTTGGGATGGGCACAACCTTTCTCTCTTCGCAAATAGAGTTTGAATCATTACGGTTCATGTTTGAGAAAAGAGTGAAGTCTTTTGGCAAAGTGAAGTGAGATTTTCCACTTTCTTGTTCTCTTGGCTTTCGATTTAGCAGAAGAAGTTGGTGACAGAGATGAGATACCTGTAAGGCTGTAACCACCCAAATTTCAGAGGTAATACACAGACTCGGCTCAGGAGTTCATTATTGTTTTAGATGAATTGAAAGCGTGTTGTATGGTAACAGATACTGATAATTTGCGACTCACACATCTTCGTGCTGCATAGTCGAGATAGTACCCACCGAATCGAGCTCTTTCATTTGGTTCTGAAGAGCTTGGTCTTTATTCCCAAGCCATTGAGCCATGTATGTGGAGGTAAAGCGAACAGAAGCACAGTGAACAGCAAAATAAATTCAATCTAGTATACCTTTTGGTGAACACTGAGAATTCAAGGGCACTCAAGACCACTGAAAGTATAGCCAAACCACAAAACGCCGGTTCAGACTTCAGACTGCGTTATCTCCAAAAAGCAAAACTGAATCTAGTATATCTCCTTCCTTAGTGCCTTTCTGAACCTGCTTCCTTGAAATTTGTCCGCAAAATCAACAACTTCCATAGGGCCTTTCTGAACCACTTATATGACTTCTTATATGAATTAATAGAGAACCAAACATGACCTGTACGTATCTGCCATCTGCCATTGTTCACCGGAGCAGTTACAGAGAATAGTAATCTTACACTGGAAGATTCGTGGCTTATTCATTAAAGGCAATGGATTTCATTCAGGTCTAGTACCTGGTCCGTTGATTGGTACCACTTGACAGGTTTGATTTTACTATAGATTTATATAAAAGGGTTCCATGTGGTCTTCTTGAATATGATGTGTAGTAAGCATACTTTTGTTCTATATACTTGTTTCTTCGTTGTTGATTCATAATTTGCAGTAGAGTGAGATGAATATGATTCTTAACTTTATTATAATTAGCAGTTTATAAATTGCGTATATTACAAATATCTCTCATTGTAGATGAGTTTGAATCATGCAGATAACAAAGAGACTTTCTAAATATTAGGGTTTGAGGACGTGGGATTCAGATGGTGGAAGAGAAGTCAGGGACGATGAATTACTAGGCACAGGCAGGAGCAGCGAGATCATCCTCTTCCTTGTTCTCTTGGCATCGTTTTAGCAGCTGAAGTTGCCGTCGAAGATGCAATACCTGTAATTACCCCAAATTCACCAATGTCACTCATCTGCCTGTATCCTAAAGATGAACTCGAATATAGTAACTCTCAGTATAGACTTAGGTTTAGTTTATTGTTGCTGCTCCTAAAGATTCGTATATATCCTCAGGATTAAAAAGATCTTATACATGTTCCACTAGAGATAGAACCGTGGCTCTTGACCAAAATAGAATTGGTAAATAAGTTACCTCTTCTTGAAGCAGAGTTGGGAGGGAAGCCACGGAAATGAGCTGCTTCATCTCTTCCATCAGAGCTTGGTCTTTGATCCCTGACCATGTCTGTGGAGGTAAAGCCAACAGAAGTGCAGTGAACACATCGTTTCCTGCTGGATAATTTGCTTCCGGACCACATTCACAGTCAGTTTTGGTTGATGGCACCAGTAGATCTACCTTTTGTTCATTCCCGTCACGCACCACAACTCCTGTCACCACCGTGCCTTCATCATCACCAGGACCTTGATGGGGAAACAAAAATTAAGAGCTGATATTGCTATTTACTAGTTCAAGTCCATTCAAGCCTGATCTAACAGGAACGTAAAAGGTCAACATTGTTTAAGAATAAACATAGCGTGATAGCGACACCTTTGATCTTCACACAAGTTTCCCGACAACAGAACTTCTTTGATGAGCATCCGGATAAGATTTCAGCTCCTTGGCAACAGGCCATTGCAGCAGTATATGTCAGACTGTCTTCATAACACACTGAGGATAAGAACTTATTGATGTGTTTGAACAGTTCAGTTTCGTGAACTTCTTTCAGCACCAATTCCTGCAGTAGATTAACTTAAGATTAGACGATTCAAAGTCAAGAGCATCCAAAGAAGAGCAAGGGTATCTTCGGAAAATGAATCAACGATCATATTTTTAGAGGAAAAAGAATGCGTCCTACTTCAAATAATGCGTCACACAAACCAACAATTCAGAGAGATGAACAAAAGTGCTAATCATCAGTGAGAAAAATATACACTTTTACTGTAATTGTATCATATATAATAACCAACAGCTCTACGCAAAACAAAGTGCAATGATATGGTCTTTTCCATAGCGTCATTTTCCCATTAGTCGGTGTTCTTCAAAGGGATGAAGGGTTATTTTCATGCAACTTTGGGTTTATGTGACATTGATGAATCTATACTACTGAATACCTTAAGGTTCAACCTCGATTTCTCCTCTGCGCTGAGATGTTTGTTGGAGTCCTCTGTAATTCGGATCTCAGCCACCCATCTGATGAATTGGTTGAAATTGGATGGAAGAGACTTGAACACAACTGATATGATTTTTTCCACAGAATCTACATCCTGTGAACTTACAAGACGAGGAACATCTTCCTTCAAATACTTGGCTGTGTCGATCCAGCTTTCATCCTTGCAGCTCTGGTATATATATGAGCAAATTTAGACCAATCTACAAGTTTTGTATTACCAAAATACCCATGATATGTACTAAGGATCTGAAGTTCACTCAATACACAGGGAGGAAATGTTTTATAGTTTTGAGCAAGGTGATTCACATTCACATCAAAGCAGTAAAGGTTGTGAGTGAGAAAAATGCATTAACAGAAGCAAAAAAAGGAAAAACAAACTATTAACAAAACACGAAGAGAACCATATCGCATCCAACATACCAGAGTATATAGTAATCCAGGTTCTCTGTGAGGTCTAGATATGAGCATGAACCTGGGAACAACAGAGAAAAACATCAGACCATATTCTACAGAAACAATTACATCCATGATACAGTTAAAAACTTATGAAAAAAAAGATAGGAAATGATTATGTACCCTCTGTGTTTCCCTGTAGACTTATCAATGCTGTCCATAGCTTCCCAAAGAAGTTCAAGAGGAACCCAGTGAGGAGGATACTTGAAACGAGCGGTATCAAGAATCAAAGCCATATCTCTCTCAGCATTATAGCCACCAATAGGTGAAAAGTGACCAGACCCAGTCTGCGATAAGATTCGTTAGAAATCCTGAATCAACATGGCAAGATCATTAAAAACGTTACAAAAATTTACCACAGAAGTTACCTGCTTAAACACGCCTCTGTGATACGTTGAGATCATATGACAGTTCTCAGAACGAGTGCATTTCTCGACCAATTCACGGAATTCGTCAATGCTGCTCTGACTCGTTCGGAAAGCCTCAACTTTAGCTCCAGAACAATGAGCCAAACAGACAACTTTCCCAAACGAGATACCCTTTTCCTTAACTACTTCAAGTGGCTCGCAGCAGTCAAGCATTGATTCATCAAACCACCTCCAAGGCCCTATTCTCCATATCATTAAACTAATGTGAGTCATCATCTACCCCTACAACATATCATGCTTCTCTAATACAAAAACATTATTAATCTCTATAGTCATACCTTTCCATTTACGACCAGGATCAATAGAAAGAGCATTCAACACGACTGCAAGGCTAGCCAAACCACAGTACGCAGGTTCAGACTGTGTCTGGAAATAAGAAATCAACCTGAAAAATCCTTCCATGGTTCCTTTCTGTAGCGCTTCATTGAAGATTAGCTGCCGCCACAACAAAAATAATAATCACAATTTCATAAATCGAGATTGGGGGAGATGAGATCGTAACTAATCGCGAAAACCCTAAATTTACAATCCGAATCCATGAAATACAATAAATAAAAACATGATCGATCCCAGTAAACGTACCTTGCCTTCGGCGGAAGAAAAGTCAATAGCCGGAGGAGAAGGAAGAGATCTCCGATATAAACTCGCCATAGCCATTTTTGCACGGATTGGTTTAGTGTCTATATATATATATATGTACAGTACTGAGAGAGATATTTACAGAGAACACAAAACACTTTTGTTCTGGAAGATTCGTTTAGTGGATGGATGGATTCGAAAAACAACGACACCAACTTTACCAACTCTCTCTCTCTCGTTTTAAAACTTTCGGCGTTGTGATTCGAAATTGGTACGACGACGATCCTTTAAAGTGACTTGTATGAAATTTGAGGAATGGTGTATTCAAATTGAGGAATGGTGTATTCAAATTGAGATTTTAAGTGACTTGTATGAAATTTACAAATTCTATGTTATTCAATCATGGATTTTAAAAAATCTATTAAAATTCACTGTTATTGAACTGATGATTTAAAAATCTACTTTAAAATCCACTGTTATTGAACTGATGATTTAAAAATTTACTTTAAAATCCACTGTTATTCAAAACAATTTTGCACTGTTATTCAAAACAATTTTGTGGATTTGGATTTTAATGATTTTTAGGATTCTGGAGGATTTGAGAGGATTTGTTTAGTTAAAAATACAAAAATCTAAGGAGGGTGTATTCAAACCATGATTTTGGAGAATTTGATGGGATTTAGGAAATTTAGAATTTTGATAGATTTTAGAGAAGTTCACATGATTTTCTGTGAAATTCTTTCAAATCCCACCTAAAACCATGAGATTTGGATTTCTGTATTTTTAACTAAACAAATCCTCCAGAATCCTAAAAATTATTAAAATCCTAATCCACAAAACTGTTTTGAATAACAGTAGATTTTAAAGTAGATTTTTAAACCATCAGTTCAATAACAAGAGATTTTAATGGATTTTAAAATAGATTTTTAAATCATCAGTTCAATAACAGTGAATTGTAATAGATTTTTTAAAATTCATGATTGAATAACATAGAATTTGTAAATTTCACACAAATCACTTAAAATATCAAGTTGAATACACCCCCTAAATCTCATGGTTTTAGGTGGAATTTAAAATTTTTTTACAGAAAATCATATTAATTTCTCTAAAATCTATCAAAATTCTAAATTTCCTAAATCCCATCAAATTCTCCAAAATTATGGTTTGACTATACCCCTTCGTTTTGATGTCAATGCTCTTTCTCTCTCACTCACTTGGTCAAATCAAAACGTGCAAAAGCCGTTAGTGATCCATCAAACCCATCTGGTTCGGTTCGGTTCGGTTTTTAGTATGAAACCGACATAAGGTATTTCTTCACATTTGATTGTATGAATTGGTTTGATCACGCTATTAGTATTTTGAGTGGTATACTGGTATCCTAGCAATCAAAAGATAAGGACTCAGCTAGATTTTTTTAATATTAAGAGTTTTGATTTCCTAGAATACTAGCAATCTTTGATTATATGCACCAAGTAGAAAAATTGTCCAAATGCATGGACATGAAATCTTTTATGTTGCAGTTTTGGAAAACTTTTTTCTTTTTTTTTTTTTTTTTTTTGTCAAACGCAGTTTTGGAAAACTATATGAACAATTTTATTGAGAAATTTAATATTTTGCAAGTATCTTTATTATTTTGTTTGTATGTGTTTCTCTATTATTTATAAGTACATTCATATTTGTATCATGTAATGTTTTCTACTTTTATTTGTTAATATTGTGTATAATATTATTTTAATGAACATTTGTATTTTTATTCATGAAAGCTGTATCATCATAAGTCATAACATATTAATGTTGATTATTGAACTAACGTGTGAAGAGCTAAGTAAAATATAAATCCTTTCAACAGTCCCGGCCCAAAGAAATTGAAGGCATTTCGGCAAAAAAACTTTTGGCCTTTTATCACTATAATTTGTTGTTTTTTTTTGGTAGGGACTATAATTTGTTGTTTACTATTTTAAATTAAATTTTGGTGTTTTATTATATAAAAAAACAAAAAAAACAAATCATCATTTCGCATATAAATCATCCTAGAAAAAGGAAGATATTTATTGTCACACATATCATTCACATATTGCATCATCTCTGTTTTGATAAAGAAAAGATGGTTTGTTTTACATAACCAAAAAACATTAAATCGGCCATGACTTAAAGACATTGTAATTGCTTATATAGATTAGATAGATGATGATTGCATCTGTTAGCGTAGATATCCTACGATTCTAGTATATCACATATAGTTCCGTGTATATTTGACCTTATCTTGTAACATACACTATATATATCTTATGAATACAATCTCTCCGATCACGGAGTTTCAGATTACATGGTATCAGAGCTTTTTCTTTAAACTTTTGATCCTCTTTTTTATCCGTCTTCATCTTGTGTTTTTCGTTTCTTCTCCTTCTTTTCTAGTTTCAATTTTTTTCCTGTTCTCTTCATCATGTCGGGACCGCTGGCCACTGCGACTATCACCGCAACCGCAACCGCTCCCGCGAATGATAAGCCATACGGAATCGCTCAGATGCTTACATACCCATTCAACTCGATCTCAAGAAGCTGAATTATGACGTTTGGCGTGACCTCTTTGAGACTCACTACAGCAGCTTTGGTGTCCTCAGACACTTTAATGGATCCTCTGCCCCGTCTCCCGACGATGCGAAGCAGTGGAAGGAACGTGACGACCTCGTGATCGGAGTTTCATCAGATTACAGCGTCATCTCTTTAGGCGGAATTGATGAGATTCTTGTGGGAAAAGGAAAAACATTAGTAAATAGAAAAATAATGCACACTGAAACACTGCAATGGGGATTCAATTTAGATTTCCATAAACATCTTACATCTCTAGATGAAACGTCTTCTTGGTTACAAGACAAGATCATGTTATAAACAAGACTTTTGATTACTCATGATTAGGGAAGGTTATCAAGTCGTCGTTGGTTTTAGGACTGAAATTGTTATAAGCTTCTCTGTTTATATATTCCTATTGTGCTGGTGTTTTCTTGTTTTGCTTCCTTCATGTCTTCATTACAATTCAATTAAATTTTCTTCTAATTTATAAATTTCAAATACTAGAATTATGAAGTAAAAATTCTATTGTGCATAGACATATATATGTATGTATATTATATACCCAGCCTGCTGTACTTAGAACCCTCTATCCCAACCAATATGGGCCACAATGTTCCATATTTGCAATTTGCAGCTGGCTGTGCTATAAACGAAAATTTTCAAAAATTACAGATGAACAAAAATTAAATATAAGAATTTAAAGAACTCACCAAACCTTGAGGAAATGTACTTGGTCGTCAAACATATATCAGAAAAAAAAAAAAAAAAAAAAAAACAGACTGTATTTTAATTTTAACAAAACGTTCAATAAATATGAGAAGCTTGAGTTAGAAAAATCAGTGAAAAACTAATGAAGTAAGTGTTTTTTTTTTTCGTATAGTATAAGCAACAATTGAAGTTGAAGAGTCGTCATTAAAACTTTATTGACCTATATGCTATATAAATCAAAGAAATGGTCAAATGGATAAACAAAAAATTAGACCTGACTGGTTTGATGATTGCAGTTAACTTCAATGCCGTGAATTACATACGATGGGCACCAGAACGATCGAACAGAACCAAACTCATCGCTGAGGTTAAGACCAAACAAACACGGAACGTATATAAAAAAATTCATGTTCTTGATTTACCCAACCAGTATTCAAGTATTGGCCTTTCAACATCATCATCATCACCCACCCTCATACGAACTTATTGAGATTTAAAGCATCAAACACAAATTAACCATTTACTAAAAATGGAAAGAAAAATAAAAACAATTAGCAAACGCAAATGGCATCATTACATCAACCACATCTAAAAAGTTCATTCTCTTAAAATGAAACAGACACAAAAAAAAAAAAAAGGTCTGAAATTTTCCTAATTCCTGTTTAAGATTTCTCATGAAAAGTCTCAAGTCTTTAACCAAATTAGCAAAGCAGAGATTAACACAGTAGTAATCAAAAACTTTACAAACTCAAAACAGAGATTGCTTTTTTAATCAGTTCATGCAAGAAGAATCAAACTGTACCAGATTATTACCAAAGGGACTGATGATCGCAACTTCATCTGCTTCTCATTGTCCAAACGAATCGGATCTAAAGATTTTATCATTGATCATGTTTGTTCATCATAAGAAAGATCAGTAATAACATCAAAATAAATAAACGAAAATTTCAGAAAAGAGAGGTTAAATCTGGATTCAGTTTTTTCAAAATTTAAAGCATAGATTTGGCTAATCGAAACCATAACAAGATTTTACAAAATTCCAATTAAAAACCCTAAACATTTCTGAGTCAATTTCGAAGAAGACGACGATAGAGATAGAGATAGAGAGAGAAGGTGGAACGTTTCTGTGTTAGCCCGTCATGTTATTTAAAAGACAGACCAATCACATAGCTCCAGGTGGATTTACGGCATCACGATTTAAGGAAACGGGCAAGCTGTGAAGGGTTGACGATACCGGGCAAGTGTGCGCCATCTACCCGGAGTATGTTAGCAACCTCCACATATCTCCTCCGTTTATGATGATGATCACTCGGCTCTACTACATCATCATGGCTCGGCTTAGTTTTTCTCGTCTCAGTTAATTGGGCCGTAAATGGGCCGGCTTGGGCTCGAGCCGGATTCCAGACTTCTCCGAAGAGTGTGCCTTTGTTGAGAAACTCGTGAGCCAAGTATCCGGCTAAGAGTTGGTTCGAACAACCCGGCTCGGCTACGGCGGCGGTTGTTGGAGGAGGGATGACCGGAGTTTTCTTGAGGATAGATTTAATCGGCGGCGGTGGTGGATTTTTAACGGCGGTTACCGTTTGTTTGCCGGCTACGGCGCCGGAGATAGCTCGGCGTGGGGGAAGACGCATTGTTTTTGTATTCATGGCTGTTTTCTATTGGGTGCATGCCACGTCAGCAATGGATTTTTAAAAATACTTTTACTGCGGTGAAACAGTAATTAATTCTTAAATAACAACAACAACCCGAGATAGCTTTTTATATATTTATCTCTTTTTGTAATTCAAGAAATAAATAAAATTAGAGAAAGAGAGAGAGAGAGAGAGAGAGAGATGAGACGATTTGAGGGAGAGAAGAAGAAATGAAAGGACAAGGGGATTTGAAGTAGGGTTCGGACAATATATAGAAGCCTGACATTTAAAGTACCCTTTAAAATCTCATAAATTACAGCTAAATACCATCTATGTGGCAATGACTTTTTTGTCCTTTTTTCTTTACCACATCTTCTAATTTAGGTTACCAATAGAACAAGTAAGGGAAAAACAAAACATTAAAGAGCTTTTTGGGGTAGAAAAAAAAAGAATCTCCTTTTTTTATTTTTTTTTCTTTTAATTCTCATGAATATGAATAGATTAGATTCTGATTTTATAGGTTTTCAATTTCATTACCAAATAGTTAAAGTATATAATTATTACACAAGACCTAATATAAGTTATTTTCCCTGTTTTCAACTGAATATTATATTGAATTACATTAGAAAAATATATGAAATCTTAAATAGTATTCCAAATATTAATTTAATATTTTTTGGATTAAAAAATAAAAAACTGGATTTAAAGTGCACATGCTCTATCTCGCAACACAATTTAATTGTATATTACATCATTAATAAAATTAAAATTTAATCATATACACTTATACCAATGGCTAAGACTTAATACTTTTCATATCAAAATAATATATGCATTATATCAATATTATATTACTTAATAGTAAAAATAACTGAAAAAAATAAAATGTAATTCTCAAAAAAAAAAACTAATATTATCTCATATTTGAAAAACTAAGACAACCTCATAAGAAATTATTTTCTTACAAAAAAAAAACGCTTTAACCATAGAACAAAGTTTAATTAATGGTGGTGTAAATGAAGAAACTATTTTGTTAGGAGACAATTCATTTGTTTTTTTTTGGTAATGGACAATTCATTTGTTTATATAGAGGTAAGTATTTACAATCATTTTTATGTAAGGGTTAATAAATTTATACATAATGTATTAGAATCATCTTTATATATTTTATAATCATTTAAAATTCTTTATAGTTATCTTTATAAATTTTTAACTTGTTAAAACAAAACTTGTGTATTATACATAACAAAATCTCTAATATATCAAATTTGACACGTGTCGCGATCACATGAGTTACTAACTTTGAAAATCAAGCTTTATATAATAAGATAGTTATAGATTTATATTATGTTAATTGATTTATGTTTAATATATACTATAACAATAAAAAATGAGGATTTAAAATTATCTATTGGTACTATATGAGAGCATATTGACAAAAATAGAAATTTTTCTTTTTCTTATAATTTCAAAGTTTATTTTTGATTTTTCTTGAATATTTTCCTCCCAATGCTAATAACAGTCTGAAACCTATATATACAATTCAAACACCAAGTATTTGACCTACATAATATCATTTCCTTAGAAATATGAAAACTCATGAGTCATAAAGAAGATTTGGCCGGCCACAAACCCATTTCATCTCTCATCGATCAAACATTATAACATTTTAGGAGATAAACATGAATCTTCCTTACCCAATTCTCAAATATACCCACTAGAAGCATCTGCATATACCCAATGTCCCACACAATTTTTGTTTCAAAGAGAATTACCCTTTAAAAGGCATCTCCATACACCTTTTATATGCATTCAAGTTTTAAAAAAAAAATTGACATCTTCTCTAACTTGTGCGATAAAAAAATTATTGTAAAACCACCACTTTAATATTTCGTGATCATAACGGTTTTCATTGATCGATCGACATGTCAGACATACATCCTCAAAATAGCAAAACATCGAATGCGTAGGATTTGTTTTGCCAGTGAAAACATTGTCAATGATACATTTGAGCGAATGGAACCCCTTATATTTGCCATTGTGCCAAGATATGTGGCAAGAGAGTTATGGCTGCACAAAAATATGCAACAAGTCATTATCCACAATAAAACTAGTCGGTTTGCAAAAGCCAAAAGCAATCAAACCTTAACCAATAAAACTAGTCGGTTCGAAAGCATTACACCATTAATCATCAACAAACATCCCTCGAGAATGTTTGAGATGCATAAGGTGTAAACCTAAGCAAAATAACCCGTAATGGCTTTTCCATTATATAGTGGACAGAGATATGATTAGCATGATTATCACGCAAATCTATTGGATCAAAAGATGAAAATGACTTTGGGTCAAGTAAAATCTTCTGACTGTTGAAAAAAATTATGTCTAGTTTTTAGCTATAAGGTTGTGTAGATAATAAGTAGATTGTTGTTCTATTGGTTCATGTAAAGAAGGAGCCTTAAGACTTTGAATTAGATATTCCCATCTAGTTAAGGTAGTCATTAATTCTATCATCTTATAGAATTATGGTGGTTTGTTTAGTACATGTCAAACTTATTGTAACATGGTAAATATGCTTGAAATTGAAATCGCCTTCATATAACCAAGGCAAAGAAAAAAAAAACAAGGCATGCAAGTTCAAAGGTGATGTTGCTGAAAATTCATAAGTTTTACCTATATAGATGTCATCTCTTGTTGATGATTAGAACTTTAGAAGAACAGGTTGCATGTATTTAAATTCTTACTGTTTCCAATCTCAACTTTGCAGGTAAGATACTACTTCTTTGTTGATGGAGGATTAATCTAATAGATGAATGACTCTTCCACAGAATAATTCGACCATCTTTAATAAACTGTAATTAGAGGTAAAGACGTAAAGTTTCATCCGTGATAGGTTCTAAACATGACATATTCAAATTTGAATCTTTTAGATACAAATGAATGAAGGGTTGATATTTGTTCTTTTTTTAATTATGACTATAAACTTTGAAGCCGTAATCATCCATATAAGTCTATAAATGCAAACCTTAACGTTATCATGCATGTGTGTCTTGCAAGTTCGTTGCGTGTACAATACAACTTTTTTTTTCTAATAATGGGCTATACACACAATTACACGCTAAAACTTGATAGTGTAACCAAAGTTTTCAAGGTTAAACTTTTCCATGAGTTATTTTTTCTTCTTTATCGTAAATAAAGCAGATTCTTAAAATTCTCTGGCAACAATTTTTTTAAAAAAAAGGCTGTTTTGTGTGTTTTTCTTAAGCAATCTAACAGATCTATATATAAATATAATCCAGTTCCAACAAACATAATGGATTAGTTATATATTTTTTATAAAACGAAAAATCAATTTTCTTAACCTCAAAAGAAAAGAAAGAAAAAAACTAAACATGATATAATTTAAAAATTAATATAAGTGCTTATTAGAAAACTCGTGTCGAAGTGTTTTTCAATCAAAAATATAATAATTTGCCCGATAAATATATATATGTCCCTTAAGTAAGTTCTTATATTCACATGACAGTATGACACTCAATTGAGAGTTGAGACAATTAAAGATGGAATTAATCAATTCACTCATTAATATTGGGGCCCTAACCTGTGGATACACTGGTGGACAGTATTTATATGGATTACTTTAATCATATAGAGTATATAACAAACAAATGTATTGCAAAACTATGATAGCAAATCAAAGGATAGTTTTTAGATTTATACAAGAAATCATTAATTTCGGGTAGTTAGGCGTCAGTTTGCCAACTCAATTAGATTTAATTTCATCCAACTGAATGATATAATAATAATGTCAATAGTTTTTTTTTTTACAGCAAAATAATAATGTCAATAGTTAAATAACAATAAACACGAAAAATGCATGCCTTTAATTTACTTCTAAGTATAGCAACGGACCTACTTTAAGGGACCATATATAACAATTGGTTTCGCGAATCCCTCATATCAAACACATGTTCAACCAAACCATGAAACACTCAACACCTTGGGCTCTTACACCTAACTGAGATGTTGTGTTCTCGTGCAAAAGTTATTACATTTTTATTCACAATCGGTGTTTATAAAACTTATATCTTGTTCAATGTTTATGAAATTTTTTGCCAAACAAAAGAATAATAAATCAATGTGGCTGCACTAAGTAATATACAGTTTCTTTTATTTTCTTTTACACTAGTTAATATAACTAAAATAGTACAATGGTATGAAATACACCTACTTATATTATTCTCGACGATCGTCATTTTCAACATTTTTGCAATATTATACATCAGGTCAAAAAAAAAAAACTTTCGGATCATTAGCCTCTGTCTGTAATCATTCGTTTCTAACTTCTGTAACTAGTTATAGTATTATTCCATTCGTAATAAATACAATTAATTCATCATATTCAATAGAATTTTTAATATGATTTCTAGTAAATACCGTACGTGTTTTTATTGAAATTATAAAAAAATATGATTAAAGTGAGCCTCTTCTAAATTTCTTGTTTTGTTATACATATATATATATATAGCCGTAGGAAACTTCGATTCATCTATTCAAATCTCAGGAAATTTCCATTCTATACACATTTTTTTCAAAATATGAAATATTGTCAGCCAAAATAAGAAGCATCTAGTGTTTGTCTATATTATCTTTTTGGTTATCTACGTAAATGGACTAAGCCAAACTATTATACGCGTCGAATCTTAGGGGCGTTATATTAATAAAGCCATCAGAAAAACGCGTCACATTTTATAGCTATTTTATAGTATTCTCTCTCTCATATTCTTTGAATTTAAAAAGCTTTGAATTTGTCTGCTTTTTTAAACTAAAACTGTTTGTTTGTTCTCCACGTATTCAATTCTTTCTTCCGTTAAAGTACGTCGAAGTGAATAGTGTGTGGTATTTGAATTGGTCTCATGGGACATGCAAAGTTCTTTCTATTGTTTTCTTTACAAATTTTTTACTATCTTCTATTAACTTTGTAAAGTGAATTTCTCAGTAACCAAATAAAGTGTACAAGTCAGTCTTTATATAGACTTAGCATAGGTTTGAGCAAAAGGAAACTCTTAAGCCTTATTCACTAACTAACTATATAATATATACATATAGTTTAATAGACCCTTCTCAAGCCGAATTGTTTTGCGATGTAAAGAAGCTTGACACAAACAATCGATTAAGAATAGAATGAAAAGATCCCGAGTGCAGAGGTTTAGTCAAGATATCAGTCAGCTGATTGAGGTTAGACACATGTAGAACCTTGATAAAACCTGCTTTCACCTAATCTTTTGTGATAGGACAATCGATTTCCACATGTTTGGTTCTCTCATGGAAGACTGGGTTATTGGCAATATGCATTGCTGATTTATTGTCACAAAAGAATTTAGCCGGAGTAAATACCTTTATGTGTAGATCTTTCAACATTTGATTAAGCCAAAGAAGCTCCTTAGTCGCAACTGCCATGCTCCTGTACTCTTCTTTAGTACTACTCGAGCTAGCGACATCGTGTTTTTTAGATTTCCAGCTTATTAGAGAAGAACCGAGAAAGACGCACACAACAGACACTGATCTTTGTGTATATGTACATGTTCCCCAATCCGCGTCAGCAAAACCGTTGAGACATATTTCAGAAGATTTTGAGTAAAACAAACCCTGTCATGGATTGTTCTTTAGGTACTTCAGTAGGTTGTGAGCTGCCTGTAGGTGAACGTCAGTGGCAGAGGAGAGAAATTGGCTTAGCTGATTCACTGCATAGGTTATGTCAGGACGAGTGATGCAGATATACAACAACCGACCAACAAGTTCTCTATATGGTTTTGCATCCACCAAAAGAGTTCATGTTTCTTTACTCAACGGTTCTTTCGGATCCATAGGAACAGCTTTAGGCTTACATCCTAATAAACCTGGATCCGCCAGCAAATCCAAGCAGTATTTTCTTTGGCAGACCGAGATTCCTTCAGAATTTCTAGCTATTTCAAGTCCTAAGAAAAATCTGGCAGGTCCTAAGTCTTTTATCTTGAACAGATTAGCCAACGCTGCCTTAATAGACCTAACAGCCTCATCACTATCACTTGCTATAAGTATATCATCAACGTAGACCAAAATAGCAGTGTAGGAGGTACATGTGTCCTTCAGAAAAGTGTGTTATCAGCATATGACTGCTCTTAACCCTCATCAGTAAGAGCCTTGGATAAACATTTATACCACTGTATGTTTCAAATCTTATATAATATTAAATAAATTTTCACATATCACATCAAAAAAACTTATTCTTTTAGAGTTAGGCAAAGTCAAATAAAACTTTCACAGATTAACCACTACCAAAATTAAGACAAAAATGCCTCTGAAAAAACTGTTTTCGTTTGGTTACATTAATCAATTATAGTCTACTAAGGAATTATGAACTAGATAAAATAATATATTTCTCGAAAAAAAAATGATAGAAGAACAACTGAACAAGAGAAAGGGGAAGTTGAAAAGATTGTCTATAATGTTAAATTGAAATGATATGTTATATGCTTTATTCAGTAAAAACGATTCTAATTTATTGATCTTTTTGCCTATTTTATAGTTACAATCTTCAGATTTTTGCGTTTGATACAGAAGACCATTTCTTAACTCGAACACTTGCATTTTGTGCCAACAAATTTGAAATAGACAATGAAAACAACTGTGAAAAAAACATATTTGAAGTAAATCATATAAGCAAACCATAGCAACAAACAACAAATTTGAGTTACCTCTTTCTCCCAATCACATCTCATAGTAATAAAAATCAATATCAATGTCTGAACCGCGGTCCCTCCGAATATCATACCCGCCCAAATGATGCTAATTTGATATCAAAGAACTGTAAAAATGTTATAAGCATAAATCACAATATACGTAGATTAACCTTCAAATGATGCTAATTTGATATCAAAGAACTGTAAAAATGTTGGCTTTACCTTGACACCAAACTTGAAAATCCATCCCATGACAAATCCAAGTGGAAGTCCAATGCAATAGTAACATCCCAAATTTATAAATGCTACTAATGATTGCCAACCCGAACCAACTGCAACACCTAATATCAAAGTCAAAAGTCATCACACAATGGTCGGGCGGTTCATTTTGGGATTAAGGAAAAACAAGTTAATCTGTTTATGTGGTTTACCGGAAAGAACTGGTTGGACAATGTTGAGAAGAATCCCAGAAGCTAAAAGAACAGAGAGATTATTGACTGCTTTTAAGACAGTTTCACTTGAAGAGAAGATCCAACTAATGTGGTCAAGAATTTAAGAAATATTATAAGCAGTGTAAATATTGTTCCAGTGATTAACGATTGTGTCACTGATATGATCATTGCAAATCTTGCTCTTTTGCCATTTCCAGCTCCTAATTCATTCGCCACTCGTACCCTTAAAAAATAGGTAACCATCATAATAGTTAATGTTATCCATATGCACAACGAAACTAGCAAAAAGCAATTTGTATAAAAGTGAATGATAAATTTCGATGATCCATCATTCATTTTTTTTAGAGAATACTAGCTGAAGAACGACATATTATGCATAAGTAATTCTATAAACGATTAATTAGAAGCCATGAAACTATCAACTATTCTAACAAGATCTAACGGGTCTTTTCGATCATGAATAACATAAACAAACTAAGCAAAACTGAAAGTACAATGTGTGCGATAGTTAAAATGAGAGATTAGTTACCCGGTCCCCGCGAAAAAAGCATCTCCAAACCATTTATGGACATGCTGTCGATAAAAATGTTGTAGTTATAAAATTTGTACAGAGTAATGTACAAATAGGAATATGATACATATATTTGACGTACCATATAGAGATAGAGTCTACATCAATTCTTGCATTCTCCAAATTTCCAATCATCACAATTAATATCCTATAATACCAATTCTCCAAGCTGTACATATCGAAAAAGTAGTCGTAATTAGAAGTTGTGTTCTCATCTATAAACCAAAAAATATATAAAAAAACGACACTAGTGGCGTTTTACGAATAATACCAAACCACGATTGACCACACAACGTTTCCAACGCAGTCGGTCGCCATTCCAATCTACATTAAACACATATATAAAGTTACTTTCACGAATGATCCCAACATTATAAATTTATAATATAAGCTATATAAAACTTGTTCTTGGAGTATACAAAGAGGCTATAGTTGAAGTCGATGATGACATTGTTGACGATGGAGATGGAAGCGAGTTCGAGCTCTCCGAGGTGGCCAGCAAAGGCCTGAGTGATGACAAAGATCAGGTTGGTCGTGACTCTAGTGAATATGGCTGGTCCAACGCCATAGCTTCTTGGTCTCAGTCCATATCTCTTTCTTTATTTCTCCGTCTTCCTCCTCCGCCACATTTTGGTCCTTTAGTAATAGAGGAATCCTTGCCTTCTCTGTGACAAAGAATAAACCGCAACTCAATCACAAAATCAATACGCAACCAAATCCAAATCAATACTCAACACCAACGAGAATCCAACGTTCATAAAACGCAGAATCCTCTAATTCATCTTGTAAGAACCTCTCAGGGATCTTCACAGAGGATGAATCAAAGTTACAAACCCAGAACTAGAGAGAGAAAGCTAAACTCTAACAAACTTTAACAACAATTTCATTCTAATCTTGTAAATCGATAGTTTTCTCCCTTTAAACTTCAGCTCTTCTTATTCCATCGTGGCCGTTGATGCTATCTTCCCTTTATCACCGTCCACGTGTCTCACTTCATAAACTCTCTTTTCCTATATCACTCTGCAACTTCTGATTGGTCGTCTCTCTCTCCCATCGCTGATTTTTTGTGAACTAAAACAATAAAATGAGTAGAAGAAAGAAACGTGATAATATATTACGATGCGGCAAACCTAGAACATGATCGATTCTGCTTGTTTGTTTTCAACTTATAAAACATTTAAATACATTAAAATAGTACGATTAACAAATTCTTTAAGCAAGAAACACAACGTGGCACGTGATGTTTACTTTCTATTTATTGAAATATATTATTTAATCATACTTATTTTTATAGAAAATCTGATTTAAACAATACGAAATATGACTGGTGCGAGTGTAGAATATTCTTTGTTTTACAAATAAAAACAAATCTATATTAACTTATTTTTGCTAATATTGTTTAAAGTCAAATTAATTTTTGATATTTTTTCTACGAATTGAAATTAAATTATAACATTTTATACTAAATTTACATCGAACATCTAAAAGAACACATATTTTAAAACATACAATAATTTGTAAACGATATTCTCTGTTTTATAGAACGATAATTAAGAAGAAAAAAATATACTACATAAAAACATACTCCTTCTATTTCAAAATATAAGATGTTTTAGAGAAGTTTTATGTTTCATAATATAGGATGTTTTTAAGTTTCTATGTAACTTTTATATTATTTTAGCATTTTATATTAAAATGTATTGTTTTTAATTGATTTAACATGTTAAAAGTAAAGACTTTTTAGTCTGCGTGATTTAGTTAAAACATCCTATATTTTGAAACGGAGAGAGTATCATTTATATCTCTCAAAATCAAATGATATAAACTAGTCAAAATCTCATAGTGGGAGACAACAACAACTACAAACTATAAAAGAAAAAGAAAAGAAAAAAGTAAGAGAAAACTACACAACTTACCTTTTTAATGCTACAATATGACTTCTATAAATGAATATTTGGATATCATTTCAACTCTGAATTAGTGTTTCATGCCAGTTAATATATCGATAACCAAATAGTTTTATAAATCAATAATTGAATAAGGATAGTGTGTAAAATACATTATTTTCTAAGTTCAACAAAATTAAAATTTCATGCACTTTGAAAAGCAGTACGTGAACATTGAATAATGACAATGTGTAAAATGCATATTCTTTCATTTTCTTAAGTCTATTTAGCTCATTGTCAGGATTGAACCAAAATGTCTCTGTTAAACTGACTCTAATTGGGTCAAGTTATTGTGATTTTACAAAGATAAAATAGAACAATATAATACGTAATTAGAGAAATAAAAACAAAACAAATTAAGAAACCATGATTGGGTTTGGATTGGATATTTTAGTATGGATACTCAGACATGGAACTACATATACGATCGACAGCCCTTAATTCAATTTTCATTTTTTGCCGCTAATCAATCCCACCCCCATTTTATCTCGTCCGTACATGTGTCTCATCAAGCTCGTCGTCGAAGTTAGTAGTTGTAAAAAAAAACTAAAAAAGTTTAGTGGACCGACCATAAATGGGTTTACGACGGCCCATTATCCCCAATTTAAAAAAATACTTATTCTTCTTTATTTATAAAGCAGTGGCCCACATAGTAACGGTCCAATTACACAGTCTAAAATGCGTGGGGTCAGACTTCGTAACGGTCATCTACTTTTCCTTTATTTTTTACCCCCACAAAATTAATATATTAATAAACTCAAATTAAAAAAGAAAAGTAAAATCACCGTAAAAAAAAAAGGGAAATCTAAATCCCTAAATTCAACAAGTGAGTCTCTTCAGCTCTTCTTCTAAAGTTGAAAGCTCAGTTAAAAAAAATCATCCATCTCTTTGTGATGTTGACTCTTTAATCAAGCAATCTCTTCAAAGGAATCTGTTATCTTCAAACTCTCTCGCTAGCTCGTTGAGGTTTTTAGAAGAGAATGGGTTGCTTACTAGGTTGCTTCGGTCGTCGGAAGAATCATCGTCGCCGTCAGAGACGTCGTGAATCTTTCCAACCACGTTTAAACGTAAGCTTCTTTTTTTTCTCATGGAAACAAATCTAGTTTTAGCTTCCATTTTTGTTGGGTTTTGTTTGATTTTAAGTAATTTATTTCGTTTTATGTAGAGAATCTCTGAAGGGTCTGCAGAGGATGTTGAGGTGAATCTTAAGGTTCCTGTTGTCGATGAAGTCCCAACAAAGTCTGTAAAGGATGATGATAGAGTTGCTAGTGTTGTGGAAGATGTGACTGTGGTGGAAGTCTCTAAAGTATCTGTAACTCCAATCACTGATGATATCTGGTAAGTATTGTGTGTTTTGTTCTTTTCCTGCACAGACTCATGTTATTTGTGTTTTGTGTTCTATCTAAACAGATTTGAATCTTTTATTTAAATTGCAGTGACAAGGTTGAGGAGAAGAAACACAGTCCGAGTCCGAGCCCGAGTCCGACTAGGAAGAAAGTGACTTTTGACACGAATGTCAAAACATATGAACACATTGTAGTAGATGAATCTGTTGAGTTCTTTGAAGAGAAGAAAGAAGAGGTGAAGACGTCGAGGCAGGCATCTGAGGGGAGTGATGTTACATCTAACTCGTCAGGGTCTTATCCTTCAAACCACAGATACCAGAATTGTAGAGAAAGTGATGATGAAGAGGAGGATGTAACGGATTGTGACGAAAGCGATCTAGATGATGATGATGGTGGGTTACTTGATGAAGACTATTATGATGATGATGGTGATAGTTATGATGATAAGCTGCACAACTGGGATAAACAAGTTTACACTGAGGAGATTGCAGATAACGTTATGGACATAGAGAAGATAGGAGAAAAGACTAATGCGAGTGCTAGAGACAGAAGCGGATATATCAACGCAGTACTGAACCCGATCGAGAATCTCAACCAATGGAAAGCTGTGAAATCCAAAGGAAGAACAACAACACAAACACATTCTCGAAAGGAGAACGCGGTTAATGCTTCCTTCAGCTTGGAGCCTCAACAGGTTGGTGAATTGTCATCATCATTCAGCTTGAACCGGAGATCAAGAGATGAAACTAAGAAACAGACAACTCAAGAAGTAGCTGTTGATGCTAGTCTCTCAACCTGGCTATCCACATCTCCGACGACAACCAGCGGATGCAGCAGTGTTGAAACCGCAATGTCAGAGAAGAAGAAACACTGGAAACCGGTTCAAAGCCACGACGAAAGACCTATATTGGGGGCATTGACTGCAGCGGAGATAAAACAGTTCTCAGCCACGAACTCGCCGAGGAAATCTCCAAGTAGGAGCCCTGAATCACCGATCATCGGAACAGTTGGTGGTTACTGGAACAATCACTCAATGGTCACTAGCAAGTACAGTCGAAGCTCTTAAAACTCGAATTCCACACATGTTTGGTTTACACTGATACTGTGAGTATAAGTTTCATTAATTTATTACCAAGTTTGCCTCTGTGAAATTATTTCCATCACTCTGTTTGTTTTTGTGTGTGTGGTGTGTCTTTGGTTGATGATTACCAAATCGTTATGTGTGTTGTGTAATGTGATTGGATTTATTATATTTCATTCTATTTGTTTGTATTTTTGTCTATTATTTAACATGTGATTCAAAGTATGAATTGTTTTTTCTCCTTACAAAACCCATATGATCAAACAAAGAACACCCAAATCGAAAAATAGCCCAAGCAAAATGGCTCAAAAGGGCGACTAGAAACGCAAACGCAGTAGCGGTGACTAATCAACAGTCGACGCCACACTGTTTCAGTAACGGACCAGTCTGTTTCGGCAAGAACGGATCAATCCTTACCCAAACCAACGAGAAGATAGACGCGAGAAGGATAGACCAAAGCACAACGATCGTCGGGGTTCTGTTTTGTCGACCCATCAAACCTTTGAGGAAAGGGTAGAGATGAACAATGACCCAAAACGCGAAAAACAGTTTCCCAAACAGCGGTCCCCAAGAACCATATCCATTGTTAATAGCGTCAGACACTCCGGCTACAACACCGACCATGTTGAGGATGATGAGTGTGGTCGGAGGGATGAGAAGAGTGGTCCATTTGAAGAGGTAAAGATCTCCAAACTCATCAGCTTCGTCACTGGCTCCTTTTGACGTGACAGTGAAGTTAGTGTCAACACCGAAGAGGACTTTGAGAAGACCTTGAAAGACGGCGAAGAGATGAGCTGAGACACCACCGATGACCCAAAATTGCTCGTTACGCCAGAGGTCGTTGATGCTCACGCCGCTCCAACGAAGTTCTAAGATCGCCGTCGCGATGATTGATAAGAATAGAGCAAGGAACCATATGCTTGCGAAATTGTTTATCTGAATCAAAAGATAGCAAAATGAGTGTTGATAAAATTTGATCATTTCTTCGATTTGTGACAAATCAAGAACATTTAGGGTGGAAGTGTGAATCTTTAGATAATGAAGGGCTAAAAGAGTGAACTTTTATGAATTTTAAGATAGTGTTTAAAGGGAATTTTTGATCATTTTCTGATTTTGTGAGTTTGGTGGGGGCAAATCAACAACATTTAGAAACTTTCCGGGTAAAAGTGTAAAATTTTTGGAGTTTAAAATCTATCAAAATTCCAAATTTATTAAATCTCATTGAATCCTCCAAAATCATTATTTCAATACACCCCTTAAATGTAGGAATTATGAATTGGTTTCTAAAAATTTCTGCAAAATGTGATTTTTAATGATTTATGGGTAAAAGTGTAAACCTAAGGTGTAAGGAAAAACATAATGAGACTTACCGTTGGAATGATGAATTTGCCGGTGAGAAGACAAACGGCCGGGATAGTACAATATGCAAGTAGGGGAATAGAAGTGAAAGGATAGACAATGGTGTTGATGTAAGCAAGACGTTCAAGAATTTTAAGCTTGCCTCCCCAAGCATACCACAAAGGACAATGACGGCTAAAGAAGATTTCAACCGAACCGAGTGCCCATCTAAGCACTTGGTGCAACCGATCAGACAGATTGATAGGAGCTGATCCTTTAAAAGCTGGTCTTTTAGGCATACAGTAAACTGATTTCCAACCTCTACAATGCATTCTGAATCCTGTTAGAATATCTTCTGTCACTGATCCATAAATCCATCCAATCTGAAAAAAAAAAAAATTCAAATACCAAATGTAACATTAGAGTTCACACTCAAACCATTATCATTACCATAAAACTACATCATGTTGGTTATCATTCAAAAATAAATAAAAGGTTTGATAATATTGATTTATCAAATATATAGTTGATGAATTTTTTTGTTTAAATTAGAATCATATTTTTTTAAAATATAAATGAAATTTTAGAATCGAAAATAAAATTTTGCAAACTGATTTTTACTTGATTTTTTTTTAAACTAATTTTAGTTAATCTTTGAAATTATAACTCTAAAATGAAATTTCGAAAAATTATTAATATTTTGCAAACTAATTTTCACTTGAAATTATTTTGCTCATTGGTATAGCAATTCTGCAATATTAACATAATATAACCCATATATTACTACTATTTACCTCTTTGCCCCATTCAGTCTTCTCTTCGTAGCCACAGCTAATAACATGAATGGCTTCTTTGATCAACGAGCTCGTGTTCGTCGCCTCCGGCAAACCTCCCTTCTCCATCAACGTCGATGTAATAAACACAGGTGACATCCCAAACCTCTTCTCAAAGTTCTTCTGCGACATCAACGAAGATTTCTCAAGCTCATCGTATCCTTCAAGCCCTTCTTCAATGTCTTCCAAATCAAAAATCGCCTCCGTAGATCGCTTCCTCGTATAGCTGCTGCTCATCATCGTAGTGTCATCACTCTTCTTCTTGCTCTTCTTCCTTAGTTTAGATAACAAGCTCTTGATTCCTGATTTCTTCTTTGACGGATCTGATGATTTCGATTTGTGATGGTGACGGTTACCTCCGCCGCAGCAACAGCATAGCCACGACGGCCAACAGTCGCAAGTCATCTTCTTGCGTTTTTCCGATACCGGAGGTTCGTATCCGTATAGTGCTGGTCTGTTGAATACACATCCTGTTCCTACATAGACTGGTCCTTGGATCCCATCTAAGCCTCTCATGTTTATCTACAAGATTGACACAGATGTATATTAGGGTTTTGAATTTGAATTTGGGGGTTTTTGTTGTGGTGATGAAGATGATGAAGAGGCTTACATCGAAGAAGACGATGTTTCTGTTGGCGTATCGATCGTTGTGATCGATTCCATCGAATCTTTGAGGGAATTGAACATAACAAAGCTTTTTACCAAGCTGTGGATCCATTAGGAAGCACATTGATTCTCTTATGGCTTTACTGTTGTTGATGTAGTGATCACAATCTAGATTGAGCATGAATGGAGCATTTGTTAGCACTGCTGAGACTCGCACCTGCAACATTTCCCCAAAAGTTAGATTTGGTTTCTGACAGAGCCTTTTTATGGCTGGTTTGGTTTGGTTTACTTACCATTGCATTCATGGCTCCAGCTTTCTTGTGGTGTGCATAGCCAGGACGCTTCTCTCTCGATACATACACAAGACGTGGCAGTTCGTTACCGTCGATGTCGAATGCTCCTTCTTTTCCTAGATACACCTGAAACTCAAAAGTAGTTTTGTTTAGTTTCCAAGGTGGAATCTTTGATGGTATATCGGAAGCGTTGGGTTTTGAGGTTTTTGCAGTGACCTGAATCATCCCAGGATGATCACGAGTGTTGTTCCCAGGCCATGGTGTACCATCTTGCATCACCCAACCTTCTTCAGGCTTCTTCTGAGCTTTAGCTACTAAAGCATTGATCCTCACTTTGAATTCTTCATATTCCCTCTGCAAAACATGGATAAGTGTAAGTGAAGACCCGTCGTATGATTTTTAAAAGTAAAGATGTTTCTTCACTGACCTTCATTGCTCTGCGATCTTTGACGAATGTAGTTTGGACTTTATCCTTCAAGTAATCAATCTTCTCAGAGAAGTAAAACTCTGGAGCTCTTGGCTCGACATTGTACTTCTTGCAAAACGGAACCCATCTCCTTGCAAACTCTGAAGTTTCAGACAATGTATCGAACAGGAGCATCGATGCACCGTCATCAGACACATAGCAGCTCACCTTATTAACTGGGTAATCAACAGCTAAGATCGAGAGAATAGTGTTGGCTGTGATTATCGGAGGTTCCTTAAGTGGATCCACCGTACTGACAAACACATCAACTGGTGCAAGCTTGTTCTTTTCACCATCCCGTTCAAATCTCATTGAGAGACGGTCAAGGTATGTCTCTCGGTTAATCGGAAACCATTTCGGGAACTGATCGAGGATCCAAGAGAGTGCGAACCAGATCTCACAGATGACTGAGATAAGCCAGAGAGGGTATGCGTCTTTGGCTGGTGTCAAGATACGGAAACGGAAGAAGAAAACTAAGATAACAAGACGAAGAACGATCACGATTCGGTATGGACTGATTTTGCTAGACGAGATTGGGACTTTTCTCCAGAGAGGTTGTCTTGCTTCAGCATCTCTGTAATGTAATCAACAAGAACTCAGTTACTTACTCTTCAAATATTTATTACTTGAGATGAAAGAAAGATCAGTGTTTTCTTATTGTTACAAGTATTCGTCTTCTTCATCATCTTCTTTGTCTTGATCATTTGTTTGATCTCCCTTTACCACTAAACCTCTCTTCTCTTGCCTCGCTTTCCATTTATCTACTCGCTCTTTCCACTCAGCATCTGTGTAGCCATCTCTCTCTGCTTCAAAGTCTTTCCCCAACACTTCAAATCAAATCACATAGAAACATGCCTCATAATTTGCTCTTATACATCTCTATGCATATAAAAATCACACATAGCTAGATATATTTTCTATATACCACTTCCAGTGGAAGAAAAGGCTCGACCATTTGGACGCCATTGCTGCTTGCTATTGTAGTCTCCATTTTCCTGCAATACCCATAAACTACTCAGAATCTTGATCTCGAATGGGAATGGGAGATTTCGAAGAAAAGAGAAAACAATCAATCCAAGTCATTTAGATACCGATCCATAAGCAAAATTCTGGTGAATGGAGGAAGCATCCTGGCGGTTCTTGATATTCAACTCATCATCTGAACCATCAAGACCATTGTTTCCTTCTTCATCTCCATCTATTTTAGGAGAGCCTTCAGAAAAAATCATTTCACCAATATGAGATGAGAGTCAAGCAAGGGTTATCGATTTGTAAAGACCAAAACAGGGTTTTGGTGTAATTTACCTTTGTGGCGTTTGTAAAGAGTGTTGCACTGAGGGCAACATTTGTTACCGTTGCTACGCTCATATTCATAACAAGGTTTGCAAACCGGGTAAGCACACACGTGACATGCCACAAAATTCTGGCCATTGTCGTCGTCTTTGACCTCATCGCCACAGACTCTGCAGATCTTAGCTGAGAAGGAGGAATGACGATGCTGCATCCATTAAAAGAACGTCATGCAAACCCAGCTGAATAATTTGTATACAAAACACAGGAGACGAGTTTGGTTTTGTTTAGTTCTTTCTCTCTTACCTCATCGTCGAAGCTAGCCATGGTGTTTGGTTCCATGGCTGAGGCAAGCTGTGCTCAAAAGCAGAGCAGAAGGTGATATAGAGAAATGTATGTGACTAGGTGTTTTTTAAGATTGAAGAGATCAGATATGTAATATAATGGGAAAAGGTTAGAATTTTCTGTGAAGAAAGCTGAGGTTGTACCAAACTGTGAGGTGAAATTGGGTCTGAGGTTTGTGTCATAAGAAAGCTTCAAGAGACAGCAACAAGATTTGGTGGAAGAAGGAGACAGCTCAGTGTAGTCAGAGTATTATTTAATTGCTTGAGCTTCCAACTTCTGCTGTTTGTTGTTCTTTTTAGTTCTTTAGAATTTGTATAACTTAGAGTAGCTTTCAAGTTATTATGAATTTCTACTTTAGTCTTTACACTCTTACTTAATCCAGCAATGTTCTTGAAACTAAATTAGGTATAGAGACTAGAGAGAGGAGATTATATAACAAAAGCCCATAATCAATAATTTCACAAAGGCCCAAAATGGTGATACAAAAGAAAACATCCGAATGCAACACAAACAAAAGATGATCATGGTTCATAGATCATATGCATTTGAATTGTTTATAAAAACCAGAAGCGGAGAAAGGAAGAGACTTGAATACTCAAGAATCAGATTAAAACATCTGATCTTATTGTTTTGGTTAGGACAGTAAAAATGGTTTTATTATGCGACATAGTAGATGGAGTTAGGGAGCTTGAAGGTTCTCTTGGGAACTGGACAACCTGCGAAGCTGTTCCATTGTGCACCCATTACTCCCCAAACTCTGTACCCAAGACTTGTAAGCCATGACCTCAAATCTGCTTTGTATTGGCTCACACTCTTCTTCTCATCTGCCTCTCCCCTGCAATTTTCCGATTTGTTAAAAAAGTTATTATACCATAAAAATGATCTTACAACTTAACCGGTTAATTTTTTTACATATTGGTTTAACTCGGTTATTAAATATGAATCGAACCGGGAAATCTATATAATATTATAATATACCTTAGAAGGAGGTTAGACCAGCCGTGGTAACCGGCTTCGATAAGGTTTTCGACGGTGGCGGATCTGAGATACTCTTTACGAGAAGATACCAAAAAGATCTTGAAACCTCTCTCTCTGATCTCATGGAACAGCTTAACCATGTTTGGAAGGGCTGGTGCTTTGCCCATCTTTTGCCATTCCTCGAACTTGGTCTGGTTCAGTTGCTCACCACTGATTCAAATCAATGCAATGTAACATTTCAATCCCGGGTTTTATGTCTTAACCGGATTAAAGCTAACCAGATAAAAATGATAGAAATAGACATAGAAACCGTTCTAAACCGAAAATCAAGCCAAATTTTCTTTATAACCTGATCGATTTTATTAGTTTACTTTCTTATACCAAACAAACCAAATCGAAATCAAAGTTTAATGTAATCAAACCGAAGCGAACACAGTAATTTAGTTTTTATTATTATTATTATTATTTTGTTTATTCTAATTGAAAATAGAATTATATTATTTTAAACAATTTTTATATATTTCTTAAACCAGTTCAGTTGAAAACTTAAACCAAATCGAACCAAAATAAAATAAAAACTAATGTAACTTAATTTTAGAAATCATATTTGAATTTTATATATAATTTTGGTTTAAAATATAAAATGTAATTTTTTTTTACACCATACAAAATGTAAATTTAATTTATTATAGAGAAATTCCTTTAAGTACCACTAAAAAAGTTTTTTTTTCCAAAAATACCACATTTTAGTTTTTTTTTCCAAAAATACCACAAAAGATTTTTTTTTTCAAAATTACCACAAACACAAAAAATTGATTTTTAAGAATGTAATTTTTTTTTTTAGGTTTGAGTTGACACATTTAGTTTTAGGGTATAGTTTTTAGGGGTATGATTTAGTATTTAGAATTTAGAAATTAGTTTTTAGTATTAAAAATTTAGTTCAATTATGTGGTATTTTTGGAAAAAAATATATTTTAGTGGTATTTTTGGGAAAAAAACTAAATTGTGGTATTTTTGGAACAAAAATATATTTTAGTGGTATATATGACAATTGCCCTTTATTATATTATCCAAAATCGAACCAAAAACCAAACTAAATATTTGGTCAACCCAAACCGATGGAGCCTAATGTATGTAGATGGTTTTTTTTTGGACAATATATGTAGATGGTTATTGGTTAAGTTTAGTGTATTTACCCGAAACAGCCGTTGCTCTTGTGGTAAGGGATGGTGGAAAGAAGAGTGTCATCAATGTCAAAGATCCAAGCATCCATGCCATCGCATGTCTTCTTCTCGCAACAGGTTTTTCCTAGGTAAAGGACAGCTTCATCAATGGCTCTCTCCACATCCTCCTCGTATTGAGATGAGGTCATGTACTTTTGGACGAACCACACACATTCCTGTGGCACCACCAAAAAGTTCCTAATATTGTTAAGCTCCACGTTGACCCTCCAGCTCTCGCAGTATCCGTTTAGGTTTGGTCCTTTCAAAGACACGGCGGCGGTTTCGCTAGTCTTTGTGGTGGTTGTGGTTCCTTTGAGCTGGTTCAGGATGTTCCAGTCACGAGCTGAGACAACGCCGATGAATAGGACAGTGAGGGTCACCGAGAGAAGCAAGGATCTAGCCATGATGAGGATGATGATGATTGATGAAGGAGTAGTAGTTTTTGCGATCTGTCTGCGATGTGGTTGGGTGTTTTTTATATAGAGTATATGTAGAAGTGCAAGTCAACGTCAGAAAATAATAATAATAATAATAATAATAAGTAACAAAGTTTTTTCACCTCGCATAATCGGCCTCTTTACTGTAAAACGTTTTAACAAATTACCCATTCAACAGTAAACCAAAAAAAAGTCCTTACCACAAAAAAATTATTTAAACCATGAAATCGAAACTTAAATAATTATCTCATATATTCTTAATTTTTAAATACTTAAATGTTAATTAGATAACATAAAAAGCGGATACACGAAAACGTGGAAATGATTTTAAGATAGCATAGCTGATACAGATCGATCTAAATGACACTAAAGAAAACCACATGGAGCCAGGGCCATGTTCACGTTTATACGATCGAATACACAAGTTAATTTTTATTACGTAGAGTACAATTTAATTTCACAAAAGACATTAAATATATAAAGTACAAATTCAACAAAACACAAGGTAAACTTATGTAGTATTTTTTTAATATTTTTTTTGTCAACAACTATTAATTGATTGGCTTTAAATAAGCCAATGATGAGGAATATATATAAATTTTCTTTTAAACTACTAGTTTTGTTTCTTACATTTAAAGATAGAATGTCGGTACATTTTTATACATTCATTGTTTATCAACTGATTTGTTTTCACGTAATGTTACCGTAAAACATTCGAATCAAACTTCTCATCAGTTTCTCTTTGGTTAAGATGATTTTAACGTTAATTGCACCACTTTTAGTTTGTCTATAGCTACCAAAATGAACACCTTCACTTTATCAATAGAAACAAAAAGAAAAAGTAAGAACATATATAGTATAGTTCTATTTAGCATTTTGGTCCAACCATTGTTTAACATCCACAGATAAATCTTATCATTTTCATGTGACCAAATATACACATTAAAATAAAAATACTATAGGGAGATGAATGTGAACGACAGCACATTTCACTTAGATATATAATAAATCTAGAGTGGGAGGAGGAAGGTGGGTACCATGTCTTGATGTGAAATAGATAGGACCAAATATATAGGTGAGGATATGATGATCCCCATTACAGCTAATGCAAATTTAATTTAATCAACCGTTTTTGGGGTCTGTGAATAAATGTGTTCTTAGCTTATATATACTCAGGATATATTCATTTTCTTAAAGATATATATAGATATGAGCGCAGAACAAGCCATTTCAAAGCAACAAAAAATGTTGTAGACCATAATCATCCAAAACATGTTAGAAATGAATATAATGGAGGCAGATAAACACAAGTGAATAAAACTGATTATTATATAATATAATAAATTAATAATAATAGTAATAACCTTTTAAAAAGTACAAGATCATTTCTATATCATTTATTATATGTGTAATTAAATAATAATAATTGGAGATCACCCACCCACTAAATTGTGACACACACAAATAAATTATCTTAAGTTCATCTTAATAAATAAATTAAGACAACGAACTATTTGACTTCACGGGGTTTTGGAAGTCATTGTAAGTGGCCTCGCCTCCTAAACAAGTTTTGATAGTTGTATTATGATCACATAAAACTGACCAAACATTTAATACACTCATACTTATTAATTATATCATAATTGACATATATTCTTACTTCTTATAAAGATGTTAAGAAAATTTTATGAAAAGGGTTCTAAAATATCTACTACTAAAATAAAATTGCGGAAGTTTAGTCTTGTATTGTTTTGTCATAAAACTGATTTATCTTTCAACCGGTGTTGATTTTATAGACCAATCTATATGGCTGATCCTTACACATGGCAGTCGTGTTAGATATTCATGGTATGTCGGAATCTCATTTTAAACAATTCTTATATCTTTTTTTTTCTTTCAAATTGTAATGACCTGATTGAGTATGCTTGGATCAAACGTTATAAGCATTTCTCTCTATTCCAATGATTTTCACTTTTTTTTTGTTTCGATATCTTATTCTTTTGGAACAGGTTAATTAAGATGGATTGCAGATATGAAGAAACTTTATAGATATGTATTACAGGTCTCTTTGCTTATTCACCGAGAAAGAAAAAAATTGTGAATAGCTGATTCATGTGTGTAAAATTGTTAACCTAACTCCTTAGTCGTCTAACAACATTTCCCACGTTCTAATATGTTTTTCTTAATTTGTTTAATATGGTGTGACTTTAAGAGGCATGCTTTTTTGTACCAAATCAAATTGTTGACAATAATTCATTCAGTTCTTAATCAGGCTGTATTCACACTAATCCGAAATCTGGATGCTTCTCATGAATTGTTCTTTTCCAACATTTCTCTTAAGTAATATTTTAGAATAAATAGTAATATTTTTTTGTTAATAATTGATAGGATACTTGACTATATATTATTATGCTCTCTCAGTCTCTCTCCTTGTGTGAAATTAATCGGCTAGATTGGCTTTATGATTTATGTAGGGCTGAACATATATAAGACACAAAAGCTTCTCTTTTTTAATTATCAGAAATTATCGTATTTTCAGTATTTTTCTAATAAAAAATTATTTTATTTGTCTCTTATAAAATATTTTTTTTTGGAATTCTAATAGTCAAGCAATATATAATAAAACATTTCTTTATTTTTTTTTGCTAATTTGTGTAAAACAATCTAAAATGACAATTAATTTATAAAGGAAAAAATATTACTTTGTAACAATTTTTTTTGGACAAACAAACTTTCATTAAACTTAAAACATTAAATGATGAAGGTTCTTACAATTTAAAAATAGAGGATTGCAAGAAAGATAAAGATAAAAACTACATGAGTTTTTCAAGAGGATGAGTCTTCCAAAAGGATGCACAATCCTTGATGAGCTTGCAAAGGATAGAAGATCTTTTGATGTCTTGTAGGATTTCAGCTTGAAGGCACGTTTCAGAAAACCCCAAAACAACAAGTAATTATACTCAACTTGTGCGATAGACGCATAGGGAGCATTTCGTTGGCGCCAGAGAGCATGTTTCAAAAATTGTCCTTGATAATAGTGCATGGGAGCGTTTCCTCTTCTAATAGTTATATTATTTTGTAACAATTACTCGTGTTTTTATCAATCCAAAAGTTAGGGATATATACAATATTGACAAAACATGATTTTAAGCTAAAAAAACAGATAATTCGAAATTAAACATTTAAGTAACTAGATGAATTCAAAAATTTAGATAGCCAAAATTAACATTCTAAACTTTTATTAATATGGATAATGGTCAAATTAACCCTCTCGCTCGAAGGAATTGGCTCTCGCTGAAGGAATTGGCTCTCTCATGCTTCGTATTGGCCTACTACTTCTGATGGTTAGTCCAATGATGATGTTGTCTCATTCTATCGATCAAAAAGTTTAGTTCTTATAAAAGGAGAAAACCATTGTCACAAACCGGCAAAGACGCATACAACATTTCAAAACACATGATCCATAACAACCATTACCATTTCAAGCAACATATTAGTGTATTGGTTTAATCAAAATGATGTAGAAAGCATTTGGGAATTTTATCTATAAGATGTTAGTTTTTTACGAGTATATAAAAAGTGGATTTAACAGATTTTATTTGTTGTCTTTAAAGCTTAAGAAAGCATGGTCACTTTCACTTCTTCGTCAAATTGTATTCAGTTTCTTTTATTTGTTTCAATCGTTATGAATGTATCATATATTAAAGAACATTTCTATGATAATATAATTGATTGTTGTTTAAAAAAATAGATAGGATCGGATGAAAATTTTGGGAAATTCACATAATTTCAGGATTATTTACTAAAAATGAATATTAAACTTTTCAATTTTTTTAAAGTATAAACAGATAAATGAATGATTTATATTATCTTAACTCAAACTCTAATATGTTCCAAATAAGCCTTTATTTAAACAAGAATATATATGAAATGAGAAAATTCAAGATGGATATATGAGAATCATGGGACGTCGCCTAAACTATTCTCAAATTTATTGAATGGCAAATATTTTTACCATCCATCGTGACCTGAATTAAAATTATACTAAAAACTCATATTAGTCTTGTAATTCAACTATTTAGATCCCCGTAATTCTCACACATGCAGTCGAATCTCTGATAGTCATGATAAATCTTGGTATGCATAGTCTCATTTTATACTATTGAATTTAGTATCCATTTTCTTATCTGCTTTCTTTCAAATTGCACTATATTTGATTTTCTCGGATCACACACATTCGTTGTTAGCATATGTCTTGTTCCAATAATTTTAAGATATTATATTTTTGGAATAGATCAAGATGCATTGTATAATACTATAATAGATATACCTCGAAAGTCCCTAAATTATTGACCGGAAACAATTTTGTGAATAGCTGAACTCATGACTGTTAACCTAATCCTTATTCGTTTACATAATCACATCGTTAACAACATTTAATTAACAACATTTTCCACGTTCAAATTTAATATATATGGTGCGACTCTAAGAGATATATTATTTTGTACCAAATGCAATCCAAGTGTTGACAATTCATTCAGTTCTTGATCAGTCTGGTTGGATTCACACTATCGGGCCATTAGGATGCTTCTCATGAATTATGTTTTCAACTTTTCTGTTCAATTTTTTCAATTTTATTATCGCTAATTATATGTCACGAACTAAATATTCTAGACCATATTTTCGTTACTATGACCCTTCTTGACAAATTTCAGAATAAATTAATAACTTTCGTTAGTATTTGATGGGCTTCTTCACTATATATGTTGGTTTATCCATGTATGAGTTCAATCGACGAGATTGGCTTTTCTGGATGAATATAGAAGTATATACAGAATCTGATTTGCTTTCAAAGATTTCATTATTTATTAGAAATCATGTTCACAGCTCATAGCCGCACCTCATACCATGTCATGTTAACTACTCCTTAAACATAACGTTAATAAATTATTAAGTTCAGTTGACAAAACAAATAAAACCAAATTCACATATTTCTAATATATATATACTTTTTTGTAAAATAACCCGACAATAAGCCATTTTTTAGTAAATTATCGTAAACTAGCATTGAGCCCGTCCTACGACGAGACAAAACTTTACCAATTTACATATGAACAAACTAAATATTTTTCTTTATAATTTACTTTCCTTTCAAATAGTTGTACCAAGCCAAAGAACAATAGCAGTTTTATAGTGTGTTCACAAGGTCTGCGCGATTAATAAACAAATGAAATGACAGGAGGTTGAGGCTAGAATCAAATAATATACTTTGGTTCCAATTTAGTGAGGGAAAATGTTGCAAATGGTAGATCAACTAGATTCTCTTCAAACATAGCCTGCTACAAGTTAACGGGGAAAAACAATTTCACGAGTCTTATCAAAACAGATGCAAATCAACTTCAATAAAGACAAAAGCCAAATTTAATAAATTTTCTAATAAATTCCGATTAACGGGAATAGAAGGAGATACGACGGAGGCGAGATGAAGCTTGAAAAAAACGAGAGAAACGTGATTCTTATTCAATCAAAGGATAAAAGTTTGTTACAAAGCTTAACCAGAATTAACAGCTATCTTAGTCTTTATATTTAGACTAATCTAATCAACTAGTTAACCAGAATTAACCAATGTCAATAACCGGATTTAACCATCTAATACGCCTCCCTCAAATCTTTATCTCCGAAGTGTCTGGTTTGACAAAGACATTTTCTGCAGCAAGTGATGGAAAGGTCCTGGTTGGAGAGGTTTGGTCAAAATGTCGGCATGTTGTTCTTCAGTAGGAACATGTAGAGCTTTAAGAGTACCTATTTTGAGTTGATCACGAACCGTATGGCAGTCGATCTTTATATGCTTCGTTCGCTCATAAAACACATGATTCATCGCAATATGTAGAGCTGACTTATTATCACAAAACAATTTGGCCGGTGCAACCTCCTTAATGTGTAAATCTTTTAGCAACTGCTGAAGCCAAATTATCTCACAAGTGGCATGTGCCATACTACGATACTCTGATTCGATACTGCTTCGACTTGCAACAGCTTGTTTCTTAGATTTCCAACAAATCCATGAAGAACCAAGATAGATGCAATAACCTGTTATTGAACGTCTTGTCTCCTTACAAGTTGCCCAATCTGCATCTGAGAAACCATTCAAGCAAAGTTCAGAGTGAGCCAAACTGACTCAATTGATGCACTGCAAACGTTATATCAGGGCGTGTGATAGTGAGATAGAGTAAGCGTCCAATAAGCTCTCTGTAAGACGTAGGAGAAGGTAGCAATGTTCCCATATCCTTGGTAAGATGTAAGTTTGGATCCATTGGAACTGAACTTGGTTTACAACCAAGGAGACCTGCATCCTCAAGAAGATTCTGAGCATATTTACGTTGACAAACTGAGATCCCGTCTGATGTTCTTGATATTTCCAAACCGAGGATAATCGAGCTGGACCGAGATCTTTGATCTTGAACTCAGACTTCAAAAGTGATTTTAAAACTTCAACTGCAGCCTCATCATTACTTGCTATCATAATGTCATCGACATAAACAAGCACGACAACAATGGAACACTCGCCGGTAGGAAGCATAGAGAATTTGAGAAAGAGAGTGTTATCAGCAGGAGATTGGACATAGTTCGCTCCTAGAAAGACGGAAGGAAAACGCTTGTACCACTGCCGAGAGGCCTGTTGCAAACCATATAGCGATTTGAGTAAACGACATACCAGATTAGGAGGGAGAACTGTATTTGGTGGCGGTGTGTATCCTTGAGGTAGACTCATGTATATTTCTTCTTCCAAGTCACCATGGAGGAAAGCGTTTGAGACATCCATCTGAGTTAAACTCCATCCTTTCGCAGCAGCAAGACCAAGAAGCAACTTGACACTAGTGAGCTTGGCAACAGGGGAAAAAGTCTCGAGATAATCAATCCCTTCCTGCTGAGTAAAGCCTCGAGCAACCAGTCTTGCTTTGTACCTCTCAATGGAGCCATCAGAATTGTATTTGATGGTGAAAACCCATTTGCAGCCAATAACATGTTTTCATGCAGGTAGTGACTCAACAACAAAAGTCTTATTAAGCTCAAGAGCATATAGCTCATCATTTGCTGCATTAGTCCACTTTTCCGATTTCATAGCTTGATGGAAAGTCTGTGGCCCTGTTTCGGTACTATAAGAAAGGATATAAAATTGAACTAAAGGATTGTATCAATCAAGAGTAGAAACAGACGAAATAGGATATGGTGTTGTCCGTTTAGGTAAGGAAGGAGGTGGAAGAAGAAGTGGTGTTGGCTGTTTAAATAATGGAGGAGATGGAAGGGGAAATGGTGTTGGTTGTTTAGGTGATGGAGAAATGGTTTTTGTAGGTGGTAATCAAGAGATAAATGGAACAAGTGAGCAATGATACTCAGAAAGGTAGCTAGGGGCTTTAGACTGCCGCTTTGGTCGAGCAGTAGAAACAGATGAAACACCTGTCACAGACGTACTAGCAGTACTAGCCGGAATGGTACTATTGTCACATTCTAATGATGCTGATGACGAGGATGATGCAGATGGTATAGTAGGGATGAGTGAATCTTCATCTAAAAGTGGCATGCTATCAACAAAATGCAGAGGAACAAGCAAAGGTAATATATAATTGGGAAACATATCAACAACATAAGACAATAAAGAACTAGTCTTAAAAAGAAATATGTCTTCTTGGAAAGTAACATTCCTAGATATGGAAACAGAATTTGACTCTAAATCGAGAACTTTATAGCCCTTGTAACCAACTGGATAACCTAGAAAGACACACGGTCTAGCCCTAGGGGAAAACTTATGGCGTTTATGTGCATTAGTCGAAACATAACACAAACAACCAAAACTTTTAAGAAGACTATAATCGGGTATTTTATCAAGCAACAATTCATATGGAGACTTATTTGCTAAAACAGGGGAAGGCATACGATTTATTAAGAAAACTGCAGTTAGCACACAATCACTCCAATATGGTAAAGGAATATTAGATTGAAAAAACAAAGATCTAGCCACATTGAGAAGATGTTGATGTTTGCGTTCAACCACAGAGTTTTGCTGAGGATTGTAAGCACAAGAAAAATAATGAACCATCCCTTGTTCTTTGATTATATTTGTAAAAGCTAATTCAAGAGCATTATCTGATCGTATAGCTTTAATAGATGGATTATATTGTGTTTTGACATGTTTAAGAAAGACATGGAAAACGGTATGAACATCCTTTTTATTCCTTAACATATAAACCCATGTAGTTATAGTACAATCATCAACTAAGGTAAGAAAATAACGAAACCCTTCAATAGACTCGACATTAAAGGGACCCCATACATCAATATGGACTAAATCAAAAGGCTCATCTGCTAAGTTGCCATGAGAGACATAAGCTAACCTTTTCTGTTTTGCTAGAGGACATATAGAACAGTGAGAAGATAAAGAAGTATTTTTCAAAGAAGGAATCAAACTAACTAGTTTTTGCAAAGCTTGATGCGACGAGTGACCAAGACATTGATGCCAAAGAGTATCATTAAAAATCACACAAGCAGAGAAAGAACAAGCTGCAGGAAGAGATGGAGAGAGGGATGTATTCTCAGTTTCCAGAATGTAAAGGTCTTGAAAGACTCTACCCCTCCCAATCATCAAGCCCTGAGAAAGTTCCGGTATTAAACAATAAGTAACATAGAAATGAGTAGAGCAAGACAAACTATTAACTAATCTACTAACACTTATCAAATTGAATTTAAAATCAGGAACATGTAGAACATTGTAAAGTATTAACTTCTCAGAAATAAAAATAGTGCCTATATGAGTAATGGAAACCCTAGTACCATTCGGCAGAGTCACAGTGATATCTGTAACAGGTCTTAGATCTGTAAACATTGCTAGATTAGAGCAAACATGACTAGAAGCTCCACTATCTATAATCCAAGCATCATGCGGTAATAATTGTTGTAAAGAAGAAAGAATATGATTGTGAAAAGTTAGAATATGATTCTGATATTTTAAAGAAGTAGAAGGAAAAGGTATAGTGATACCAGAAGTAGAAGTCTTAGCCATCAAGCCATGTTCAGAAATTGTAGCCATAGCACTAGGAATACTAGAACCAGAAGATGTAGCAATAGGCTCTTGAACCTGAACTTGACCCTTGTATTGAGACACCATATGATTGATTTGTTGTGGAGTAAAACCTTGTAAACTCTGAGGTACATTGTTAGGAACCATATACTGCGCATATTGAGGAGCAGCAGAACCATAAGATGTATCCTCAATAGGAAACGCACCAGTCTCAGAATAAAGTTGAGCCACCGCATTGGCATTTTGCATAGAATTAGCATAAGGAACCATCAGAGCAGATGACTGTTGCAACATTCTAGGATGAATAAGCATCGTTGGCATTCGAGGTTGGAATTGTGTAGCAGGCCTGTAATTGTATCCTGCATTCGTTTTGTAACCAGGTGGAAAACCATGAAGCTTATAGCACTTCTGAATAGTATGTCCCACTTTGCCACAGTGATAACAAATAGGTTTCTGAATGGTCCTGCCTGTATTATAAGCAACAACATAGGCACTCTCAGCATCATTCATAGAAGCAACACTCTGAAAAGCGACACTCTCAACACCAGTAGTCGGTTGAACAACAATTTGGCGTTCATCCTGTGTGACCATGTTAAAAGCTTCTTCTGTAGTTGGAATTGGCTTGAGCATTAGTATATGACGTCTGGTTTGATCATAACCCTCATTCAATCCCATCAAAAATTTGGTCACAAGAATCCGTTGTTGCAACCTTTCCCATTTGGCAGCTGCATCACATTCACAACGACCAAATGTGCAAACAGGAAGCTCTACATAATTCTTATGTTCTTCCCACAAAGTAAGTAGAGATGTGTATAATGTAGACACATCCATTGATCCTTGAACAATCTTACTAAGCTTCTGTTCAATAGAGAAAATCCTAGGCGCATCATCTTGCTTAAACCTAGATAGTATATTCTTCCAAATCCCTTCAGCAGTAGGAATGAAAAGCAAACTCTGGCTTATCTTCTTATCAACTGAATTCATCAACCAAGTAGATACTATATCATTGCATCTAGACCATACACCAAAATCTCTATGATCATCCGGAGGTTTAGAGATCGTACCATTTATAAATCCAAGTTTATTTCTGACATTACGAACCATCCACATCAAGCGTCTCCAAGAAGGAAAATCCGAAGCAGTCACAAGACGATCCGAAACTAGAACAAGTCCTGCGTGATCAGCATTATGGAGGTAATATGGATTCTCATACTGATCAATCTGATACTGCGGTAGTCCATTCACTGGGATCGGAGTGGGAGGTCGAGTCACCGGAACATTACCAGAAGATCCCATTCTCAAAGTAAGAACAAGAAATCCAAAGAAAAGTGAGACGAGAAGAAGAATCAAAAGCAAGATTCGTAATCACGAAGGTCAATCAAAAGAGAATTAAGAGGATCAGAAAGATGTATAAGATTCCGATGAGAAAATCGCACACAACGATGAATAATTCTTGAACAAACTGAAAACAAGAGCAAATCGGACAACTCATCTCCGTCGCGAGATGCAGAAGCAATAGAAACTCAATTATAGAGCTCTGATACCATAATAAATTCCGATTAACCGGAATAGAAGGAAATACGACGGAGGAGAGATGAAGCTCAAGGAAAACGAGAGAAACGTGATTCTTATTCAATCAAAGGATAAAAGTTTGTTACAAAGCTTAACCAGAATTAACAGCTATCTTAGTCTTTATACTTAGACTAATCTAATCAACTAGTTAACCAGAATTAACCAATGTCAATAACCGGATTTATCCATCTAATATATTTGACGAACACCATTACTACTCCTACTAAATTCTATTTGCGTGGGACATGGGAGTGAAATCAGTAATCTAATAAGAAGAAAATTGTGGCAGACACTACAAGCATGATGGCATCAAAGCCACCAATTTTGCAACTATAGAAGATTTCATTAACAATTAGAATCACATGCACAATGATCCTTTCCAAGTTTTGACTTCAGAGTCTTAATAGAGGAATAACTTCTTTGCAGAACATACCTGTGAAAGTAACTCAGAGACTCAACCCCAACCATGTTCTGAATCAAGTAAACAAGGTTCTTCTTCGAGAGGATGATTCACCAAGTCAACATACACAAAACCATTCGGATTATAAGCATGGCACAGAAGAAACTTAGTTTTTAGTGAGCCCAATAGAAGCTATTGTATAAAGATGAGTAGAAAGTTGAACAACCACTGCATCGAAGCAACCATATAAAACGCAAAGTTCTAGCTTATTATTTTTTGTGTGCTACAGATAGCAAAGGCCTCGGCTAATCGCGCCATTAAAATTTTACATAAAGAGTCTTCAATCATATCTCCTAAAGTTACAAAATTGCTAACTAAAATCCATCAAAACATTTTCCTGCTTAAGAATAATGATAAATGAAAACTTGTGAATCTTCAACAATAAAGGGAAACAACACTTCCAATCCTAGTGTAGCATCAAAGATCAATTCTTTCAGCAACACTACGTCACAAGTTAATATCAATGTGGCACTATCACCTGTAGCCAAACTCTAAACCTTCTTTACCACATATATTAAATATATATAGAAATATTAATAGAAGATAATGCCCAAAAATCTAGATATACCAGACATAAGCTATTGAGTACAATGTTCCTCTTTGCAGATCTACTCTTACATGAACACCAAAAAAGTGATAATCATTAACGATTAGGAAAAATCAAGTAATCATAGTAGCTAACAGCCTAACACCAGGACAAGAAATAAACTGCATGATGATCCTACCAAGTCCGATGAACAGTTGTGACAACACCACATTTGCAGTGTGTCCAACATATTACCAAGCAAGCAAGCATAAACAGGGAAATCTGGGTTTGTTTCCATTGAAAGAACACAAATATCTTTTTGAATGCAAAAAGCCATTAGGAGGTCGCGTCTAAATGCATTGAAGCAAGACTAACTTTGAATTGAATCGGGAGGTCGCCGGAGAGGAACATGTTCTTGAGCTAAACCTAGAATACCAATACACGATTCGCCGCCCCTCCAAAAACCTAAGATTACTCTTTCTTTTTGGTGAATACCTAAGATTACTCTTCTTACAAGTAAATAGATTCTTCAAATGTGAAAAAGATATAACGAATTTGGAAATCTAACACAATCACAGTAGTTTTGGAAGCCGACCTATAACTCTCAACGAAGAAGGAAACTTCGTGAGTAGATGTGTCAAACAGGCCAGCCCGCGCCCGTCTAGCCCGCCCTGCCATGGACATTTTTTTTTGGACCGCTGCGGACCGGCCCGTTTAGGACCACGGGCAGAATATATATGTCCAGACCCGCCCCGCAAGACCCAGCGAGTTAACGGTCCGGCCCGCAGGCATTGTGTACATTCTTGGTTTTTAGTTTTTTTCCTTAGTTTTTGTTTATTTTTATGTTGAATTTGTGTGATCAGTAATTAGCAGCTCTGTATTTCTTTTGATAGGAAATCTTGGAGTTGGTATGATGTATGTGTCATGGCATGGATTTCTAATTTGAAACACAATCAACAAGAGCATGTAACTGTTGTCTGTTGAAACCAAGAGCAAATAGATTCGTCAAAAAAAGCTTCATAGAAGAAGTTCAAAAGGAAGAAATAGTGAATTTCGTTGTTGATCATGCCATCAAGAATAAAGATAATGCTGATAGTTGCAGAGAAATCAAAGAATGATAAAAACAAGGTTGCAGGTTTCAAGAACAGTTTTTCTTTCACAGGTTGCTAATTTCTTCTTCAGTTACTATGGCTACAGAACTTGGATTCTCACTTTGAAAGATGTTTTAGAAACTTGGTAGCGAGATCTTTCCAGTGATATAAAGATCCCCTTCTGATTCCTTGTGTTTTGATGGTAAATCGCTCTCAAAGTTGGCTGCTCGCTGGTCTGTTTTGTTTCAGAGCTGTCTTATGGATTTGATCATAACTCGCTAACCGAAAACCCAAATCGCGATCTGTTTCTTCCTGTGGCTTCATATGACCGGTTTGGATGTTGTCACCAAGTTTCATAATTTTCGGGGTTGTTTTTCTGCTCCGTTTATGGTCTGCTTCAAGACTGATGAAAACATTTCAGTTCAAGAGTTTTTTTATTAACTAACACACTAACATTGCATAAATCAAATGAAAACATTGATAAGTGAATCAAATCCGAAACTCAAACGTATTGATACATGAAGTCAAACTTGAAACAGAACTGAACTCAAACTAAAAAACTGCAACAACACTCAAATCTTCCACGCTCTCAAAAACCTGCAACACAGCTCTCAAAAACCTGCAACAACACTAAGACTCAAACTCTCAAAAACTTGCAACACAGCCCAAACTCAAGCTCTCAAAATCTGCAACAACTCAAACTCAAGTTCTCAAAAACCTGCAACAACACTCAGACTCAAACTCTCAAAAACTTGCAACACAGCCCAAACTTAAGCTCAAAAAATCTGCAACAACTCAAACTCAAGTTCTCAAAAACCTGCAACAACACTCAAACTTGTTCTCCGTCAACATCTTCATCATCTACAACATCTTCGGTCTCATCTTCACCATTATATACTTCATCTTCTTCTACATTTATTACAAAGTAACAATGTTAATACACAATTTAAGCTTTTACAACTTTAAAAAAATAATGTACATACCTCCTTCATAAGATTCAAAACCCTTTAGCCAATTGCGACAACATATAAGTGCTTGAACATTTTTCGGCAGACGGCCCTTCTATATTTGTTAAGAACTCTAGTACCAATACTGAAAAAAGATTCTAAAGCTACAGTGGAGATAGGAATGCTAAGAAGATCAAATGCCATGGAAGCCAGTTCTCCAAACCGTGAAGAGTTATTTTTCCAATACTTCAGACCATTCATTTCCAATGCAGGTTCATCTAAGTACATATCCAAAGATGACTTCCCATTGACAACAACATTTGCTATGCGAAAGGCAAAGAAATCCTATCAGCAGAACATAACATAACTTTCTGAAGGAAAAAAGAAACTGAAAAAAACAAAACATAATAAATACATATGTATCAAAACAGAACATAAGAACTTACACTGTAATTGCTAAAATTTCCTCTTGGTTCTTCATCATTCTGTGGAACATTTCCACTTGCCCTTGTTGGAGGTTGTGTTGTCTTTGACTGCTTCTCATATACTTCAAAAAGCTTATGTAGTTGATCTCGCAAATGTTCTATCTTTTTCTGACAGGAGCTCATATCAAGTTTTTCAAAACAAAATTCTGCAATTGTGAGTTTCAACCTTGGATCAAACACTGTAGCCATTGCAAAAGTGTCACTAACTACTGCCCAATACTTATCAAACTTCTCTTTCATTGGGATAACCATTTCTCTGATTACTTTATCTTGGTTATGCTCATTCATTGTCCGCCAATTTTGGATCTTCCAAACTTGCATAAAATACAAGTTTGAAGTTGGATATGTAGATCCAGAAATAAGATTCGTGATATGATCAAAAGGCTCTAAAAAATCACTCAGTTGCTTTAGTCGGTGCCATTCCTCATCTCAAGGGTGAAACTTATAGTTTTTGGGATCCATGACTTTGATTCCCAAATGCAGCTCGATACTTGAGGGCCCTGTCAAGCATTTTGTATGTTGAATTCCATCTTGTCTTCACATCCAACAGCAAACCAGCCTTCAGATTTAAAACCAACATTTTGAACACACTTTGCAAATAAAACCTCACAATGTCCAGATCCTTGAACAAATTTGATACTTTCCCTAATCTTATCTAATGAATCACCAACTTCTTCCAACCCCTTTTGAACAATGATATTAAGAACATGTGTTGCGCATCTGACATGGAAAAACTCTCCTCCACACAACATATCATCTTGGATCAAGAGCTGAGATTTGACGATGTCTTGCATTGTATCATTGTTGCTAGCATTGTCTACTGTTATGGAGAAAACTTTTTTATCAATTCCCCAATCCTTCCATTTCTCTAGAATCTCCATTGCTATGTATGTACCTGTATGTGGAGGAGGTAAAGCATTAAACACTAAGATCTTGTTTTTCAGCGTCCTGTGACTCTTGTGACTCCTATCAAAACAAAAGTAAAAAACTCTGTTACTAAAATATAATTTTGAAACAGGAACAGATCACAACTGAAAAAAAAAAAAAAAAAACAGAACAGATCACGGCTGAAAAAAAAAAAAAAAAAAAAAAAAAAAAAAACAGGAACAGATCACTTATCAATCATAGATGAACAAATCACATATTCACATATTAATCATACATGAACAAATCACATGAACCTGCAACTTAGAACACTAAACTGAAAATGCAGAAACTCTATCGACACTTTAACAGCAAGACAATCATACATAAACCTACAACTTAGAACACTAATCTGAAAATGCAGAAATTCTATTAACACTTTAACAGCGAGACAATCATACATAAACCTGAAACTTAGAATACTAAACTGAAAAAATCAAAAGTTCAAAACAGAATGTAATCAAAGGTCAATGATAAGTATGAAACATTACCATTATAGATGTGTTCAGATCTGTATAGCTTCAGCTTCCAAGCCTCCAATGATACTCACAAACAAAAATCTCTCAAGTCTCACCTCTATGTCGGAGTCGTAAGTCGTAAAAATAAAAGACTCTTCAGTTTCCTTGTTAAGCAAACTGAAAACACTCTTACGTCTAGGGTTTTCTATTATAAGTTTTACTCTAAAACTTTTAAAGAATCTAAGTGAAACAGAAGTTTCAAACAAAGGTTTTAGACTTTGACGGGTCGACCCGTAAACCCGCAATCTGCAATCCGCAATGGGTTAATCAGCTCCAACCTGCGACCCGTGATGGGCTAATCCGCTAGACCCACTATTTCATGGAAACAAAAGATTATGTCCAAGCCCGCCCCGCCATGATACTAAATGGGCTAGGCCCGCCGGTAGGAGGCCCGTTTGACACCTCTATTCGTGAGAGGTTCGTATTAATACGACAACGTTTTGGGAGGCTTTTGAGGAGGAAAGAACAATAGTGTCTTACCCGGAAAACAAAAATAATAACAAATTCAAAGATGTTATGAATGATTATATTGTTGTATGAATGCCCATTATCAGTCCATTAGTATAACCTCTAAACCTTAATATTGTATTTCTATATATGTTGTATCCTCTACCATAGAATAGACTAATATACAAGAGAACAATTCTCTATACCTCTTGTTATAACACGTTATCAACATATTCTAAAATAAAAAATAAAAAAACCCTAGCCGAAACCTCTGAGCAGCCATCACCGGACTTTCTTCTAAAACCAAGCCTTCTTCATCAATCAGAACTGATATGGACTTAATCTAGAGGACCAAACAAATTATTATCATCGGATGTTCATTTTATCTCTGTTTTGGATGACCTACACGAATCTCTCTTATTAAAGTAAGTACTCTTTCATACTTTTATAAAAATAAAATTTCATGGGTATATAAGGGTATTAGTAAAACCTTAATAGTTGATGAGCTATTGGTTTAAATTTCACCGAAAGTTTTAGATCGAACATGAACTATTATATGTTGAGTTTAATGTTTAATTGATTCGTCCGAACAGACACATATCTTATTATATAAAGCTTGATGTCAAAGTTATTCATTAACAATATCGTGACACGTGTCAATTGTATCATTTAGATGTTGACACATGTTAATTCTAAATTTATTAACCAGAATTAAACACAAACAAACCTTCAAACATAAACAAATCGAAAGTACAAAATTCTTAAAATTCTAATCAAACACAAACACAAGTGTTCCAAGCACAAACAAACCTAAAAATTCTAATCAATCCAATGAAAATTCTAATCAATATAATCAACTAAAAATTATAATCTTACCAAGTGGTTCCACGCTCTAATGTGGGAGAGAGGACAGTGGTATACAACTGACGGCCTGACTGGACAAGCATGTCATGTAAAAAAGCGAGTATATCAGCTGGGAGATTTGATTGCCTTAAACCGTCATCCTCAGAATCAGCTTCGTCTTCTTCTTCCTCATGTGAGTTTTGCGCTTGAGAAATGTGATGCGATGCAGAGGCTGCTCGAGATTGAGAAGAGGGTGGACGATGATTTGAGACTTGAGGAGACTGTCGAGGTACAGGAGACTTTCGAGGATGATTCGTGACTGAAGATTGAGGAGACTCTCGAAGTTCACTCGAGAATTCTGGTGGATTCGTTGCAGAGGCGAAAGGTTGAGGAAAAGGACGCTTGATTGGAGCTTCGCTGAAAGGGGATGCTCCAGGAAAGTTCCTTGAGTTCTTAAAAAGATTTGTCGGAGGTGGATAGTCTCTGTAAGTAGGTGTAGGTCTCGCTGGAGGTTGGAGGATTGGGACAGGAATTCTCTGAGAATCAGTGTCTGGGTCTCGTTGGTTCGTCGGCGTGAAGTCATACTGGTTGGGAAGATTGGCGGGTCTTTGATTCGCCATTTGTGAGGTTCCAGAGGTTCGATATGAGGGGTTTCTTCTTCTTCCTCCTCTTTTCTTTACTCCAGCCATCAAAATCGAGAGATACAAGGAGGTTTCTCGATTGAGAGGAATTTAGATCTAGGGTCTTGAGGTTTCGTCTGAAACAATTCATCGTTTCGTCTTGAAAAAGAAGCAACAATTGAGAAAAGAAATGAAGAATTAGGGTTTGTTCGGGGAAGAAAACGAATAAGAATTGGGCTTTCGCCGTTTTGTTACGGCCCAAATTTTGTTAAGGCCCAAATTAAATAAAGCAGTCGCTAAATAGTAGCTCTTTAGTTGCAACTTTTAGTGACTGTCAAATTGGTCTCCAAATTAGTCGCAAATTGGCGACTACACTGCGACATTTTAGTAGCCATTCAGTAGCAAAACAATCGAAATTCAGTTGCTAAATTTAGCGACTATGTTTTAAGTCGCAACTTGCAGTCGACAATTCCATGTTTTCTTGTAGTGATAATACATGACCCAATTTGAGAATGTTTTTAATTACAGAGTGAGATTCTAATCTAGATTGATAGACATGAAGTGTCATCATCTCGAGGGGGAGAATTCATGAATCCCACATACAGAGGTGATGGAACAAATATAAGATTATGTTCACATCCAAAATGAGTTTAACCACTCATATGAAAGACCAAATCTTGAGGATTTGAAACGTAATTATGTTGAGACAATAAGCAAAGAAAATACTTTGAAATCATAAGTATTACCCAAGACAAGAAAAGTATTTTAGAGATTATATGCATTATCTAGATAAAATGCTTATAATAAACCAGAAGGTTTCATGAAAATCTCACAGTTTGGCATGACCGGTTAAACCATTCTGGTTCAGTAGTGATGCGAAAGAATAATAAGAAATTTCTGAAAATATTCATTAGAGAACCTAAAGAGTTTTCCTAGTGTTATGTGTGCTGCTTTACAAAGCAAGCCAATTATATGGTTTTCACCGACCACATGAATTTGGATAATGTCAATTTTATGGTACGTATATAAAGAGATAATGTGGACTGATCATCCGCTATATATGTTTGTTATCAATATGCAATCTTGAGGTTGCAAGAGTATTTGGTTAATTGACAATGGTGGTGCAACCATGCTAAGTAATTGACATAAATGACTCTAGATATCAACAAATTCGCATCGGGCCAACAAATTATCATGAGTATTCCCCATTACAATTGGTTTGGGTCAGAAACCAGATATATTCCATCTAAATGTGTTATACATGTTAAGTTGCTCCACCACAGTGATTAAGATGGGATTTGAAAGAATGTTGGAAATATGTTGGATATAAATCTCTCTTGATGATTGAATATTTGGAGATGTAGAGATTGTTGTTTCAGTGAGTCAGTCTTTCCAACATGAGGGTGATAAAATAAACAGCTGGTAAAGAATTATATTGGAAAAAATTATCTTGATCCTCGTACTGAGAAATGTGCGCTATAATTTCAAAAGATAATTTATTGGCGAAGTTTAGCAAAGATGATAAAAGCATGCCAGAACCATTTTCTGACCATGGTTGTGAGAAGTCACATATACCAGCTGTGCTCCAATTAATATTAATGTCCTAGAAGGATAAGATCAACAGCTAGTAAGTCTAAAAATCACATGAAGTGTGATATACTTATGGTTCCAAATATAAGCATCCTCGGAAAAGAAAATGAGCAGAAATTAATATGGCACGAGGAAGCATAGAGTTATAAAAAATCTCTAGAAAGATCTAGAGACTTAGACATGAGTAAGAAAGAGTTTCAGGTACCTGAGAATCATAATGAAAGGAAATCTCAACAAGTTGAGTCATGTCTAGAAAGAAAAGGAACCAAAAAGCAAATCGACGTCGTAATATGTTTGCATGCAATGTTGGAGTTGATGATGTTATGGATAAAAATCGAGGATCATAAACCGCGGTTAATAGAAAAAGTTTTATTGAAAAATGTACACAAATAATGTTTTGTTAATCATTAAAAAAGTAACTATGAAATAGTTCAAGTCTCTTAAAGAGATAATATTTGGACTTGTAGTCCTTACACTTGAATGTGTAAAATGAATAGGACATAAGTGGATCTGTATGAGAAATAAAGTATGTGTAGAAGTACAATGATTCTCATAAATACTTGATATTTATTATGAGAAATGCACTCTCATATGGTGGAAGCAACTATTTAGATCCCTTATGAGTTTGAAAATAAGGCAAGACTTGATTTAGTCTATTTAGAAGGTTTTAAAACTATAAAAGATATCCCTTAAAGTAATTATATTGCTAATTATATTGCTAGAAGCAATATTTTATAGTTCTCGAGAATATTGTAAAAGCAATAAAAAGTCTTGATGCCTTTTAACACCTTTGGAGAAAAAAGGTTGAGAGTTTATCTCTATGAGGGAATCCTGTGTGGAGATCATTGTTGTTGATCTTAGGGATCTCATAGTGGGTTGAAAATAAATCAGGAACAAGCTAAGTGAATATCTTAGGGTTGTGTAAATCTGATATTGAACACTAATTGCAATTGTGTTCAAGAAGTATTTTCAAGAAAGTTTGAGGACGTATGCCTTTGTTGAACCTTGTTAAAAGAAAAATTATATGTGTCTTTTGTCTCTTCAGCAATTACAAGCGGTTCTTGTTAAAAGAAAGGTACAAGAACAAGTGCAAATATGTTGATGATGAAAATGTTATCTAATCTCCAGTAGAGATTTCATATACCAATGAATATATGGAGAAATAATCAGTGATAAAATATTACTCCTTAAAGATGGAAAAATCAGATTGTATAAGATCAGATATTTCATGAAATTTCTTGAGGTTACAGATTTGGCATCTGATGAAAGAGATTTTATTTCAGGATGCTTACTTCATCTTACATAGAAAAATAGTCTAGTAGTACCATACTAAGAAGAAGATTTGAAAGAGAATGTTTTACAAGGAGATTATGAATAACTCCTATGTATAAGATTATTGTTTGGAAGATTGTATGTAAACGAAGATTGGACTTAAATTTCAAATAGATCTTCTATATGAAAGGGGTTCAAATGACTTGAAGTTCAATGACTCAGGAAAATATATAATGATCATATAAGTTTTGTACACTAAAGCACCGTTTATAACAGTTCCGAATAGATGATATATATGATCATAATGCATAACCTGAAGATGATGCTTTAAGGGGGAGAAATACGATCATGTGCATGGTTGTACTCTTTTTCCATTATCATGGTTTTAATCACATTGGGTTTTTCCATGAAAGGTTTATTAATGAGACAACAAAGAACACACGAAAGATAAACACCTAAAAAGGAATATTATGATTCCAATTGTGAAAGACTATCATATTCAAAGTCTTTGACATACATTGATGAGATCGTGAGAGACGAAGATAATGATCAAGATGAGTCATTTAAGAGACCAATAACCTGCAGAAGAATGGTGATGTACGGTGATATACATGTCCTACAAATTTGTTCAAGTGAAGATTTGGCGAACCATTTACTAAGGCATTTTCCAACTACTACTTCAAGAAGTTACTTCATCATATTGGATTGCGACATTTCGAAGATTTCAAGTGATGTACTCAAGAGGGGGAGTAAAAGCGCGCTGCACTCTTTTTCCCTTAACCATGGTTTTTCCCACTGGTTTTTCCTGGTAAGGTTTTTAACGAGGCAACATCTTATACGCGCATTTGGGACTATATGTTTATTTTGGTCATCTAGGGGGGAATTGTAACATCCGCGAACCAAATTGGGGATTTTGGGAGTGGGTGTCGATCGACACCAAGAGGAGTGTCGATCGACACCATAAATTTTGGTTTGATCGGGTTGATTTGAATTGTCGTTTTGGCTCAGTTTTGTTCAAGTGAAGCTCCTAACCGATGTATTTAAAGAGGAAGTTGACGAAAAGGGTTTTGGGGAGGTGTTATTTTGTCACTGTTTCATAGTTTTTAGAGAGAAAAGAGTGTTCTTGAGAGTTGGAGGCTTTTTGGAGAGATTCTTAGCTGGTTTTGAGAGATCTGTTCCTGAGGAGTGGAGATCTAGAGCTAGGAACGAAGGAGAAGCTTCCTAAGGTGTTAGATTCGTCAGTTTGGGTCAGAAACTTTCTGCAAAGAGGTGAGTACATGACCATGGCTGATCTAAGTCTGAGATCTCTTTTGTTTTGCTTGTTCTATGTTTTTTGTGGTGTTTTCTTGCTTGTGGTGGTTGTATTATGGTTCTCATAGGTTCCTGAAGCTTTTGGGTGAGTTTGGGACGGATTAGAAATGGTTAGAAACGAAGATTCGATGATCGACTTCGAGCAGAACGCGTCTGCAGAGTCGGTGTCGATTGACACTAGGTGGTTGTCGGTCGACACCAAGTAGGAGTCAGTGTCGATCGACACCAACTTGTTTGTCGCTTGGTTTTCAGGTTTGTTGTGTTGTTTGTGTTGCTTAACATTGGAATCTCAGTTGCTTGTGTGTATAGCCCAGTAGATGGCAGGATTGCCTCACTAAGTATTTGTGATAATACTTACGCATCTCAATTGTTGTTGGTGGTGTGCAGGTATGTGGCTTGGAATCATGGCGATGAGGAAGAGGATGAGCTAGGGTCTCGGTTATTGTGTTATGGTTATGTTATTGATGTGGGAACCTTGGATAAAGTTATGTTAGGTTGTTGGATAGAATGGTTAGAATTGTTATTGTATTGATGATATGTTGGTTTTGTATTGTTGGTATGTTTCCGCTGTGCATATTGGTTGTTGTTGGTTTAATGATGAATGGTGGTTTGGTTGGTTTAATTAAGTAGTATGGGATGCTTAATTATATATTGTTATTATTAAAAAAAAAAATGGGTCGGGTTGTTTATGAATGATTATATTGTTGTATGAAGGCTCATTAATATAAACCCTAAACTCTAATATTGTATCTTTGGCTATATATGTTGTATCCTCTGCAATAGAGTAATATATAAGAGAACAATTCCCTAAACCTCTTCTTATAACAAATGAATATTTTTTTTTTTCACAACTGTTTTTATTTATGATATATAAAGTCAAATGTGACAAGCCAATATTACAAACAGACCAAAGCCCTACAAACAAACCAAAATAAATAAGTCTAAATAAACAAGCCAAACATAAAAGTCCAGGCCCAAATTATAAAACCCTTCCTTGAAGATTGAAGAGGATCTGTGAACCATAAAACACTTGGCAAAAGAGTAACATGATAGATGACGAAAACTAATCAGAAAATAAAATAAAATTCACTAACTATTTCAATCATAAATTTATAGTTTTATACTAATATTTTCCATATAAAATATAATATCTATAGCTATCATTTTGCTCATTATGCCATATAGTTTTAATATATATTAATTTTTATAGTAGGTCTATATTAAATTAAAAGCTTTCGTTTCTTTTCTAAAGTTCGTTAAAATCTTAGAGTTTACATGTAACAGAAAAGTCATCGAGAATGTGTTCCCCGCAGGTACCATGATTGGGATACTTGCCCAACTGGGCCAAGTATTGGTAGTCAGCGTAGAGGAGCATAAGCACAATGGCAAAAAAGAGGAAGGTTAAAATCTTAGAGTTTATATGTAACAGAAAAGTCATCGAGAATGTGTTCCCCGCAGGTACCATGATTGGGATACTTGCCCAACTGGGCCAAGTATTGGTAGTCAGCGTAGAGGAGCATAAGCACAATGGCAAAAAAGAGGAAGGTCAAATCGACTCAATTACAGCAATGAGAAACAAATTCTTACAGATTTTAATGATCTACTCTATTTTTGTACACCTTCATTTTGGAGCGAAGCTTGTACAGTAAAACCTCTATAAATTAATACTCTATAAATTAATAAACATTATAAATAAATAAATTTTGCTAGTCCCAAGTCGGGACAGTGTAAAAAATAATAAAATGCGATAAAATAATAAAATAATAATTTTCTTAAAATTCTCATGTAAAATATGGTCCCAATAATATCATAAATTAATAATCATGTAAATTTACATATATATATATATATATGCCGATATAGTAAAGTATGTTTCTCTGAAACCTCATATCTATAAAACAATTGTTATGTTGTATCTTCAAACTATAATGATATCAAATATTCTATAACATTTCATAAAACAGCTAAATTTTTTTAAAGTTTTCAATTTCTAAATATGCATCATTTACATTTTGATAGTTTGATAGACTATTAAAATACGATAATTGATATTCTTATTCATAAATTTGAATATTTATGTCATGTGTATAAGTGAATTTGTTTATAATATTTGTAATTCATTGTCAATAATATTTTTTAATTATTTCAAATTCAATTCTAATACCATAAAATTTATAACATCCAAAATTCTAATCTTATTTTACAAAATTGTCTCAATTCATAAATTTTTTAAAATTAAACAATTAAAAATATACCTATAAATTATTACTTTATACTATAAAATAATTATTATTAATTTATATATAAATTAATATCACTATAAATTAATAAATGTTTTGGTCCCAACATTATAAATTTTATAGAGGTTTTACTGTAGTTGCTCTTCTACAAGATTCTGGATGAAGTCATCTGTGGACCGTGCGGCTTGGCCTCACTTGCCGCTATGAACTCAATGATAAACGTGCCTTTTGCAATTATCATGGGATGTGTGTATGCCCTCTTTGTCTTATGCAGATTTATCATTGCCTATCTTTCTCGTGGAAACCAGTAGCTTTTAGTAGATATAGAGGCTATCTGATGATATATTGTAATGATCTTGATATAATCAATGTATAAAAGCACTTACAATTCATTATCACTTTGCTTTAGTAAACTTTAGTAAGTATTGATTATGGTAGTAAGCGCTAGCTTCTCTGTAAGCTCTAGTAGTTCTGAGTATTTTCTGCAACTTGTGTATTTGCATTTACGGCTAGGTAGATGTCTGGTTTCTTGGTCCTTCTACTTAGTAATTTCTTCTAATTTTTCCGGCAAAAGTCTTCTCCTTTTTGAGTCTCATCGTGATCTGAAAGCTTCTCTGGAAGTATTAGTGAAGAACCTTCTCACCCTTTATGATAAAAACTGGGAGTTGTTCCCTGAAGAAGACTACAGGTTTCTTGCTGATGCTAAATTCGATAGCCAAGAAGCGTGTTCATCGAACTGAACATGGCGGGAGACGTACAAGCGGCCAGTCGGTATATGTAGACAATAATAAGCACTTTGAGTTGTAGAATAGTCAAGAAAGACACATCGTAGGGATCGGTCTGCAAGTTTGTGTGGAGCATACGGCCTTAGCCAAGGAAAATATAGACAGCCGAAGACACAAAGCTTCTCATAGTGCGGTGCCACATTAAACAGCTTCTGAAAGGGTGATTGCATGTCAAGAACAGGAGTTGGAAGTCTGTTGATCAAGAACACAACAGTGGCAAAGGCGTATGGCCAATACTCTTTAGGAACCGAGGCAGTGGTGAGAAGTGTTAGTCCCGTCTCCACAATATGACGATGCTTCCTCTCAGAGATGCCATTGTGTTCAGGAGTGTGAGGAGGTGAGGTAAGGTGGGAGATGCCGTGAGCCGAAAGAAAGCTTCGTAAGGCCACAAACTCGCCCCCATTATCTGTAAAGAGAGTACCAATGCGGGTTTGGAAGCGATTCTCAACAAGAGCTTTGTAGGCGGTGAAGACATTGTGGACATCGGATTTTTGTTTAAGTGGATATAACCAAGTGTATCTGGTGAAGCGGTCTACAAGAATAAGGTAATATTTGAAATTGTCTTGAGAAAGTATTGGCGAGGTCCAAACATCAGAATATATGTATTCAAGTGGGCGAGTAGAGGTGATTGTAGTGTTTGAGAAAAGAAGTTTATGAGTTTTATTACTGAGACAATCAGAACAAGACATAGGTGTTTGAGTAGAAGAAGCAACATGTAAAGAAAACTTTGAAAGAACATTATTAAGAATAGGAGGTGATGGGTGGCCTAAACGAGAGTGCCATGAGAAGAGGTTGGGTTTTGGGCCAGCGGAGGAAAGCAATGCAGTAGCGGTTGGGTTCTTCACTGGCCACACATACAGCTTGTTAGTTGTCCGACCTTGGAGTAACGGGACCCCGTACTTAGATCCTTCACCTGAAAGGATGCAGGAAAGAATTCCACAGAAACTTGGTTAGCATTACAAAGACGGTAAACCGAGATAAGACTCTTGCGTATGTTTGGAACACATAGGACTTTGTCTAATAGTAATGTGCGAGTTTGAGAGGGGAGTAAGATTGAACTGATATGAGAGATAGGCATGGTGGAGCCATCAGCAATAACAAGATCATCACCACCATTGTACGGCTGGTGAAGGGAGAGGCTGTTGAGATTGGAGGTTATGTGATGTGTTGCTCCACTGTCGAGTACAGCCATGTGAGCCCGAGGTTGCCATGGAGTGAAGGGACTGGTTTGGCATTGCGATGAAGACTGAAACGAGTTAAGCTGAGGACAGCGGCAAGCACTGGGACCGTGAACGTTGCAGATTTGACACTTACAAAGGTATGGCTTGGAGTGACTGTTGTTGTTGTTGGTGTTGTGCGACCAGTTACCATAGTTAGGTCGCTGCTGAGATGAGGAAAACCGATTGGTGTTCCTGTTGGAGTTGTTGTTGTTGTTATTGTTGGTGTTGTGGTGAGCTTGGCGGTGTTAAACGATATTAGCAGATGCAGGAAACAGAGTAGGTTGAGCAGCAGCAGCGGCAAGAAGTCGAGATTCACGGTTGCATAGTCGCTCATGCACATCGGTGATGGTGGGAGTAGCATCTTTGCTCTCAATCTGGTCAATTACTGGTTTGTAATCATCGTGAAGACCTTCAAGGATCTTCTCAATTTGATCTTCGTGATCAAGTGGTTTACCAAGAACTGCAAGTTCATCAAAGCGAACAACAAGACCACGAACATATTCATCAATAGATTTACCACCCTTCGTCCATACCTTGATTTGATTCTTGATCTGTTGAACATGGCCACGACTCGGTTTAGCAAAAGTGTCAGCAAGAGTCTCCCAAACCTCAGCAACGGTTTGAGCACGTGACACCATAGGTTGTACGGAAGGCGACATGGCACCAAGTAAGGCGTTGTAGAGAAGGCGGTCTTGGCGTTTCCAGAAGACAAAGTCCGGATTTGGTGTCGTGGAGTCAGCCGTTGTCAATGTGGGAGGTGGTGGAGGAGTAGATCAAGGCATGGATCTGCAGACTCCACATGAGGTAGTTGGTTTCAGTAAGCTTCGTGACATTGGCAGTGTTGACGTTGAAGAGAGGCTGCGTCGAGGTTAAGATAACATCACTAATGGAGGGAGAGGTATTGTTGGATGTAGCCATTGCTTGGAGTTGTAGGGAGGCAGCGTGAAAAAAAAAAAAAAAATTAGGTTTTAGGTTATGATCGTTGCTCTGGTACCATATAAGTAATGAGTATTTCAATATATCAAATGGGAGAGAAGTTACAAACATATATATACTAACCGAGGGAGACTAGGGTTCATATATTTACAAAGAGACCCTTATACTTATAAACATATATACATATCTACTCTAATAGAGAAAACAAATGGACATGTGGAAGACATGGTTGGTGAAGCAGTAAGTACTTTTGATGGTATTACCAATGATGTTCCTCCTATAACTGCTGGGAGATTGAGTGAGCAGAAGCTAGCTTCAACCGTAGAAGATCCTTCAGCACTTGAATTAGCTTCTTCTGCTTTGGGCGAGGTGAAGCTTAATCTTAGTTTTGCTCCTGCAACTGGAAGAACAAATCAACATGTACCTTCTATGGAGGAACTACGAAGAGCAATGGAGGAAAAATGTCTCCGATTATACAAAATACTGGACCCCAACTTTTCTGTGATTGGTTTTATGAACGACATCTGTAGCTACTACCTGGACCTGTCAACAAAGGGGAAGATTCATCGAACCAGATGCCAAAACCCTTGCCATTTGTCACAACGAACATTGATGCATTGAAGAAATCTGCAGCAAGTATGGCTTTTACTTCTCAGGGCAGTAATGATCATATGGGAGTTGTTGAAAACGTTTCAGTTGATGATTCCATGGGTTTAGTAGTTGTTCCTGAATGCCAACTTTCTGCGGATGAGTGGAGATTGATGAGCAGCATCGGGGACATCACTCTAGGGAAAGAAACAATTGAGATTCCTTGGGTGAATGAGGTCAACGACAAGGTTCCTCCAGTTTTTCGTTACATAGCCCAAAGTCTTGTGTATCAAGATGTTGCAGTGAAGTTTTCTCTTGGGAATATTAGGGATGACCAATGTTGTTCCTCTTGCTGTGGAGATTGCTTGGCTCCGTCAATGGCATGCAGTTGTGCAACTGCATTTAATGGCTTTGCATACACAGTAGATGGCCTCCTACATAACGATTTTCTGGAACAGTGTATCTCTGAGGCTCGTGATCCGCAGAAACAAATTGTGCAGTATTGCAAAGAATGTCCTTTCGAGAAAGGTCAAAAAGAAGTAACTCTGGAACCGTGCAAGGGGAATCTAAAGAGAAAGGTCATTAAAGAATGTTGGAACAAGTGTGGTTGCATGAGGAAATGTGGCAACCGAGTTGTCCAACAGGGGATTCACAACAAGCTGCAGGTAAACTACTCCGTAAACAGACTAATTATTTATTCAAATTACTATAAGTTGAAGGGGCTCTGAAATTGAGTTTGTCATGTTAATGTTAAGTGTTAACTACTCCGTAAACAGACTAATTATTTATTCAAATTACTATAAGTTCAGTTGACAAAATAAATAAAACCAAACTTGCATATTTTTATATTTTCATATTACAAAATAACAAGTAAAAATTATCAACTCAATGTGGTAATGAAGATTAATTTTGAGAAATCTTCATAGCACATTCATATGTTATACGAAATTAATAATGTTTTATAACAATATCAGTCGTGTAATTGATTATCCAATATGTATCAGCAATGTTCAAGAAAGCGTTAGGCAGTATCTGGGCGTTGACCCAGTGCCTAACTCCTAAAACGCTTAGTCGAAGCCTTTTTAGACGGTTTAGGCGTTTACAACATAAAACATTATATATATATAATTATATCAAAATATATGTTATAAAAATAAAATAAAATATAAATTATAAACAAAGTAACAAAAATATATTTATTTAAGTTATATTAACAACATATAAATGTTTATAATTACATATATATATATATAAACATAATAATTTAAATATATGTAATTTAAAAATCAAAAATAAATATTAAAATAAAATTTATGTAATTTTAAGCGGTTTAGGCGATTATCTAGGCGTCTGCTGAGCGCCTAGCGTCTAAATGGCCGCCTAGACTGCTGTGTATCAGTAAGTAGTATAAACGAGGTCTGGTCCAGTTCGGTTAACGTACACATCCTAGCGTTTTCTCATAAAAAAAAATTATTAAACATCTTGTGGTTTTCAATACAAAAACAAAAACGTCACGAAGTCTTACTTAGAAAACGGAAACCTTTATTGATCAGAATATCTCTTCTAGGGTACACTACACGACGGCGAGAACGCGCGGGAAAGAACCCAAACGCACAAAAAAGCTTTTCAATGGAGATTCTAATAAAGATCATGCCTCACGCCGATCGATCAAATCGCTTGTGCTTTTGTGAAATTAGGGTTTCGCTCATTCGAATTGAATCAAAATTAAGAAGAAAATGGTTTGGAATTACCCAGAAATCTCCAAGGAAGATTTCGTAAAGCTATTGAAAGGGTTTGTGGATTTGCTAATTTTAGCATCTGGGTTTCAATCTTCTGGTGTTCCTTCTCATTGGGATGCTGAGAATTGCAAGAAAGCTCTTCATTGGGGTCTCTTCTTCGAAAATGTTGGCCTTTTCTCTCTCTCACTCTCTCTTCCGTTAATATTAGCTTCTGTTTTCTCCATTGCTTTAGTTTTGTTTATGGGAGGATTCGTGTTTTTTAGGTTGTAAGAAGCATAACTAGTTCAGACCTGTTTGGGGAATCTATGAGTGAGCTTGACGAAGCTATATCGGAGATGAAAGCTAACCCTTTGTTCCCAAAGGTTGTGTTTTTTTTTTTAGGTTTTTGCTTATCAGTGTCTTCCCAAAGATTGTGTTTTTTAGGTTTTGATTCTAATTTTCTGGAATTGTTGTTTTTGTTTTGGAGAAAAATTTCAGGGTTTGGAGGACTTGTCATCGGATAGTCTTTTAAAGGGGAGAGAATTTGTATTAGAGCATTTGATGAATAACTCGGGATTAAAAGATAAACAACTCCAAGCTGTTCTGGTTGCAGGGGTCGAATTAGGCGATGGTATTACAGATATAATTGATGGGAAGCTTTGCAAGAGGCAATCTGTTGTGTCTTGTGTATCAGCACTTGAGAATGGTTTGGAGATCCTTTACAAAAAAAACATTGAGGGAGAAGAGTCGTTACAGAGAGAAGACAAGGATGAAACTTTGTTGGGGTATGTATGCTTTTTGAAGTACAAGATAACATTATATATTGAAATAATCTTGTTGTGCTTGTTGATGAGCTTGATGTGATTCTATTCTTTTTTCGTAGCTCGGGACAACAGCCTATTGAACTTTTGACATGGAACATCTGGCAATCGAGAGGTGTATCTTATTTTCTTAGTAAGAGAACTTTAAGATTGGTATCTGGAGCAAGCTTGATATTTTCTGCACCAAAAGCTCAGTGGACAGAAACGTTAAGAAGGCTGCGTGTGTCATCCGAGAATGATGATGTTGTATTCATCGAAAAGATTGTAAGTTGATCTGACTTTTGAACTAGTTGTATCAACTTTGTCCTCTTTTGTTTATAAGAAAAGTTAGTCATTCTTACTGGAACACTTGTGGTGATACTGCTTGCGGGCAGGAGCTTTTGTTACTAGGATGTGTAACAAGCAGGTGGACTTATTTAATCGAAGGTTTCATGTCAGCTTCCTACAAATCTGTCACTGTGTCAGAACAATACGAGGAGTTATGTAAGCTGCTTCTTCAAAGATCTAAAAGTTTAAAACAGAACGAGATTGTTTTGAATTCAAAGGTCAATTTTCTCAAATCCCAATTTAATTGTGTGCCTTGACATTTGCTATATAGGTAACACATGTTTCCAACGTTCTTGGTTTCCTCTTGGATAGGTTGAAGAGATTCTCGAGTATCTAACAGAAATACTAGAGAGTCGTTTTCATCACCTCTGGAAATTGCCTTCTGCTTTTGCCGCAGCTGCAATACCGTCATGGTAAGTTCAACTGTAAAATTTATCATTTGACATTTAATTTAATTATATCTTCTGTTTTCTGGCTTACAAATAATACCAGTCAAAAGCTTCATATGGTCTCTTTGTAGTTCTGGTTGTTGAGAATTCGATAATGAAATTTTGATTGAGTGGCTTTAAACGCAAATTATAGAACATCAAAGTATGTCTCTCTAATAGAAGTGAATCTATCATAATATTCAATACTTAAAAGAGTAAAATTTTCACCTGAACAAACTCATGCAAGTGCTATGTATCATGTTGTTTCATTTGTGATATATTCATTCATACACATGCTAAATTTTGTATTTTGTTTGTGTTTAACATAACATTTTGTAAAAGATTTTGAATTATGGTATCACAGGTCACCTCTGTTTGGTCAGTATTTTGGCGAAATAGAGAAACATCTGAAACTTGACCACTCAACAACAAGGTTTAAGTTCGTCTCTAAACATCATTTTCACATTGTTCTTGAATCTATAAACAGTTAAAAGCCGACACCGATATATCAATGTCCTTCTCTTCTGCAGATGTTGTAGCTGCGAAAAAGAGCACAAGGACTGTAAGCTACACAACTACCCTTGAATCTTATAAGTTCCCTTGTGATATTTTTTGCAATGACCTTGATAACATTGTCTTAATACGTCTAGGTGAGCTCGTGGAAAGAGTTTGGTGCTTGTACGTATTCCATATCTGCGGAAGCCACTAGATAGAATAACTAATGGTCATTGATCAATAAAAGAAGATCAGTTTCGTTTCTTCTTGGTAAGACCACGTTGTTGATGCAGATGTTTTGTCACTATGTCTTATGGCTATTTATCTTGCGTTTGCGATTACACGAAAGAACAAAATCACGATCGATGCAATAAATAGCATGATGGATAAGTAACAAGAAACCTCCAGAAATGTATTGTTTTCTGGTTCGAGATATTTCTTCCTTGCTTTTGTTTTGTTTCTTTTAGATGTTTAAAATTGAATTCTCTTTTGTTTAATTTTGTTATCAGTCCTTGTCTTTTTGACTCGTGTATCTTTGCTTTTACGTCATGTAAACAAGAAAGCACTTATTACGCGTAGGGTCTGTTTTTTAGGCATATAATCTTTGTCTTTTTGGTATATCCTTGTAAGCAATCAACGTCAAGATCTATGCTAACACGTCCTCGTTTATGCAATGGACGGTGTATACTGATCGGTTGAAATTAGAAAAAGAAGAAGACACTCAAATCACACTTTAACTGAATGTTTCCAGCAAATTTCAGACAAAAGAACTGACAATGAGTTTGTAACAGATGATGCTTTTTTGATAAAGGAGATTCAAAAGTGGAATTATTTGCTCGTTGAGATTTTGCTTCACCGTTGGTTTATGATACACAAAAGTTGTATTTGATTCTTTCCACCCAAAATTGGGACGGGTTATGACCCATAAATTAGGCTTTGTGATGTGGAGCTGACACTCACCAAATTTTAAACATATCTAGAAAGTATTCATTAAATATAAATTTGTTAGAGCAAAATTTATCATGACAAAAAAAGAAGAGCAAAATATACTTTCACAAATTTTTATTTAGATTGTTTGTACTAATGGCACTCATGCTAATCTAGATTCAGATTTGGCAGTATGTTAAATCCTTAATGTATATCTTATGTATCAACCATTTGATAAGTATATTTATGATCTATCTATATTACATCATGTCATTGTTAAAGGGTCGTTTAAAAACCTTGCTAGACACCATGATTTTGCCTATAGAGGATATCGTTTAGCCACTACAACATAATGTTAGTGTTCAAATATGTCACAGGGTAGTTTATTAAAGTGGTAATAGATGATGAAATAGATTGAACTGATTTTATTATATTATCTTTTCATATTAGCGTATCAGACAAAAATTTGGATATATGGTGGTGAATGATGCACTTTAGACTATTTACTAACATATTGATCATAAATCACTTTACCCTATTTTATATTTTTCACGAAAATGTGTTAGTATATTGATGATCTATCTACTAATTTATGTCATTATGCTTTTTATGTTAAAAGGGTCGTTTCAATCCTTGCTAAACACCATGATTTGCCTATAGATGATTTCGTTTAGCCACTACAAGATAAAATTAAAGTGCAAATATACGTCATCGGGGTAGTCTACTAAAGTGGTAATAGATGAAATAGATACTTTTATAATGTTAGCTTTTTCATAGTAGTAGATAAATAGTATTATTAGACAATATTTGGACATATGGTTGTGAATGAATGATGCACTTTCGACTATTCTTTGACTATACACTTTTGAGTCCACGAATTATAAATCCACACGTTGCAAACCACATAGCCTCTCTCTCTCACTTTCTATCGGATTTAGCTCTTTAAATACTTATCTCATTCTTTGCTTCTTCTTAACAGCTACACTTTCTCACTACCTTCACAAATCATACACACACACAAAGACAGAGATAAAACAATAGTTCAAGAGCTATGAGCAAACAGAGTTTGAAGAGACTTCAGTTCCGGAGATGGGGAAAGCGAATCGGGAGCTCGACGACAGCTTCGGGAGCGGTAGGAAACGCAGAGGAAAGAACGATTGTGGCGTTTGCGTTCTCGTGTTGTAGTAAACCGAGTGTTCTCGTGAAACAGTTTGTTTGGATGCTTAAATCGCGTTTGCGGTGGTCGCGGAAGAGAGATCATAATAATAACATTCAGTGTAGTTATGATCTCCGGAGTTATCATCTGAACTTCGACGACGGTTGGTCACGCCGTCGGTGATTTTAAATAAACATACTTTATCGTTATTGTCTATATGCAGAGTCATTTTCTTTTCATGTTTTGTATGTAAATTAAATTACTCTCAATCTGAAAAAATATATTTTGAACTTGTTTTGTGTGTTTCTTTCATACCAAATTGCAACATCTTGAAGTTTCTATTCATACGCTTTAGTTTTTCTTATCTAAATTCAACAAATTCTTGTCAAATATAATACGGGGAAAAACAAACTTTTATCTGTAATACTAATACATATAAATCGCTTTGAAACAAAAAAAAAATATATATATATATAAATATATATATTATTAGTGAGAACAATTTAAAATTGTATATGCAACACTATTTACGGCTATTTAAAGCTAATTTCATTGATCATATAAATATGATGTTGATGAATTGGTCTACCCATAAATGACATAATAAATAAGTTGATGTGTATTTTTTTTTTAAAAAGACACAGGATAAATTAAGAGTGTCTGAAAATTTAAAATAATATATATATATATATATATATATATATCAAAAAAAATAAAAAAAAATAAAATAATAATAATATAGAAATTTTAAACAATCACAAATTTAAAATATATATCTATATTTTTTTAAATAAAATCATTGCTTCATTTGATTTTTAATGAAGTAATCAAATCAGTTACTTAACATTTGGAAAATATCCCCAATGTTTCTAATCACCACTCAATACACAATTTGGATAGAAACCCCTCAAAATTGATTTAAGGGTGTGCAAAAAATCAAACTGAAATTCATATATCCAAACTCGACCAAATTTTCCATTAACCGAACCGTATGAATTTTTTTCTACCAAACTATTCAAACTAAACCCAAATGTTATGGAGCCAAATCGAATTAACCAAAATATTATTATAGACAACTTTTTATACAAAATTGATAAATTTGTATGTCAAAAAGAAACATGATTGATAAATATATTATCAAAGCTTATCAAGGACAATTTTATTAACTTTGTGAATCACCATATATGGATTATGATAATCACATTAAAATCCTATATATGACCATCTTTTATAACGCATCAACCTACCAAATATGCATAATGCATTAACATGTATATCTAACAATGTGGTATTTATATGGTGGTTAACGAAAAAATATGTAAAAATACCTTACAAAACAAAATTAATAAATCAAAGCTTGAAAGAATTTTACCACGAATGAGAAAGAAATAATGTTCAAAATATACATAAAATAATTATCAAATAATGTCCATGTAATTGTTATGTTGGCAACAATTTTTTTTAATCAATAATGTTAAATAATCCATCTAATTCATATGTACAATATGGCCGAACGGGATGTTGGCAGTTGGCTCAATTTGATCCTCTATCAACACATTTGTGTGAGAGTTCCTAAGTTCTGAGTCTCTATTTGGTATGATCTACAGCAAAAAAATTCAAATTCATGTGTATAGTTTATCTTACTTCATATTATACATGTGTATTTTCTTCTATTTTTTGAGCCTTAATAAAATAAGAAATTTCTTACATATTCATTGTTAATTTGTACTACAGTTGTGCAATTTTATTTGAGACCATCTAAAATTGATACTTGCAAAATAAAAGAGTTTTCGTCCACTGCTACCAATAAAATTTTTTAAAATATGTTGAATTGTGTTAATTTTGATAGCTTATAGTTTTATTTTAAAAATATTATCTATCCATATTAAGAAAAAATGAATCCAGTTTAGGATTATTATAGATTAATTGATATAAATCATGTTTTAAACTTTGGTTTTATACTGTTATTATATCTTATATCTATAATTATAGATTTTAAAATCTCGTATTATCCAATTGGAGTGTTAAATACTTCATTAAAATATATTGTTATTTAGCCTTTTGTATAATTTCATAAATAAATTATTAATATTTCAGAAATTAAATTATTAATTATTAATTTAGATTTCAGAAATTAAAATTTTACATAAATAATCTCGAAAAAAACAATATCCAATTTTTAAATTTTAAATCGTATAAACTATAAAGTTATAAAGTTTAGATTCATTTTCAAATTTAATCCATATTCTGGGCCTAGAATAAACCTAGTTGAGCCCACTTTCATAAAGATACAAAACGCATCGTTTTAGATCCTTCGTCTCTCTTCTCTCGCCGAAGTGACCAGAGGAAGGAAGAAACCTCAGCCATGGCCAATTGCTTCGCGCCACAACTTACCATTCCATCCTTCGCGCCACGCCGCGTCAGCCCTAGAATGTCGCACCAATCACCAAAGCCAAGCGCGAGCACCACCACCACCAGCATCTTCACCTCAGCCACAAAGCTACTCTGGGGACCATCTCTTCCACCAGGTCTACTTGTCACCACCGCTCGAACAGCTTGGACCACCGTGTGGCAGCTCATGATGACCCAACTCGCTCCATCCGATTCATCCGGGTCATACACCCGACCCACTTCCAAATTTCGCCTCGACCCGACTCAATTCCCTTCCTTCGCTTCCTCGGAGCTCCATCTCTACGTTGGTCTTCCTTGCCCCTGGGCTCACCGAACCCTAATCGTCCGTGCTCTCAAGGGTTTAAACGATGCCGTTCCGGTCTCAATCGCATCGCCGGGTCAAGATGGATCGTGGGAATTCAAGGCTAACAATATCCCAATCAATGATAAGGATCAACTTATCCCGAGTTTGGATAAAGCAAACCGGCGCCGGAATCTTAAGGAAGTTTACAAATCAAGAAGCGGAGGTTACGACGGGAGATGTACGGTTCCGATGCTTTGGGATTCAAAGAAGAAAGATGTTATTTGTAACGAAAGCTATGATATTATCGACTTCTTCAACTCGGGTTTAAACGAAGTGGCACGAAACGCTAATTTGGATCTTTCACCACCGGAGTTGAAAGAGAAGATCCAAGATTGGAATCAGATTGTTTACCCTAGAGTTAACAATGGCGTTTACAGGTATAATTGGAAAACATTATCACAAAGCTTATAGAAAAGTTAACAATGGTGTTTACAAGTAACGAAACAATATCGAGAAAGCTATAGAATTCGAGTGAACTGTTCCACATTTTGATCCGGTCTTTTGCTCGTAGTTTGTGTTTTTGATGCTGCAATATGCGTGTTTGTTGCTAAAGTTGATGGCTTTGTTGTGTGGTGATTTTTGCTTGTATTGATGTTTTGAAACGTGTGGGTTTGCACGGAGCCATTAAAACTCATGATGGAGCCAGTGAATGAACTCTTTAGTATTAATAGCTATAGAAAGCTTATAAAAAGTTAACAATGGAAACATCGGATGCTATAGAAATCAACTGGATTGTTCACATTTGATGCGGTTTTTGCTTGTAGCTTGTCTTCTTGATGCTGCAATGTGTTTGTTGCTAAAGTTGATGGCTGTTGTGTGGTGATTTGCTTGCATTGATGTTTTGGAAGGTGTGGATTTGCGCAGAGCCAAGAAGCGTATGATGGAGCAGTGAATGAACTCTTTAGTACCTTAGATGAGATTGAAGATCACTTAGGTAGTAACAGATACTTGTGTGGAGAAAGGTTGACATTGGCTGATGTATGTCTATTCACAACTCTGATTCGTTTCGATCCTGTTTACAACATTCTATTCAAATGCACCAAGAAGAAGCTTGTTGAGTACCCGAATCTCTACGGCTATTTGCGCGACATTTACCAGGTTCTTTTTCTCTAATACCCAAATGCTTGCGATTAGAATTGCATCTCAGTTTCTGCGTTTGTTGTTGTTGTTGTTGAAACAGATTCCTGGTGTTGCGGCGACTTGTGACTTTCCCGCTATAATGGATGGATACTACAAAACACTGTTTCCGCTAAACGCAAGTGGAATTCAACCTGCCATTTCTTCATCTGGCGATCAAGATTCTCTCTTGAGACCTCATTGCAGAGACTTGGTGAGTAAAGCCATTGAAACACAGCTCGCGGTTTAGGTGGAGAAGACTGTACATAACTCAAATGATAGGATTATGTTCAACTTATTATATGATGTAACAATCACTGATCTTTGTATTATACTTACATATATCGATATGTCTTTCACAAGTACTCTCATAGGTGCTCTTCTTTCAAAAATCTTGAGATGACTTTCAAGACTTCACTTCGATACTATGATGTATATAGAGATGTTTTATACAAGTCACAAACAAAAGCATTAGCCGTTAAAACCCAAAGTTAAGATATACACATGAGTTTAATACTTTGATATCACAAAGTGGATTCAGTTTCTTAAGGATAATAGTGGCATCCTTTCATAGCTACCTACCTATTTAATGGACCGACCGACTTTGCTTATATGCCTTGTCGGATTTCTGACAAAAGGAGTTATTCTCGATTGAAATTTTTTTGCCAATTCGTTGCCAAAAAAGAGAAAGAAAAAAAGAGAGATTGCGCCACCATCAACAAAAACTACCAAGGTAAAGCTCTCATGCTCTCTTCTTCACATTCTTGCCTTCTGCACCATCAACAAAAACTACCAAGGTAAAGCTCTCATGCTCTCTTCTTCACATTCTTCCCTTCTGCACCATCAACAAATTGCGAGTTAGTTGCAAGAATAGTGAGTGAAGGGCTCATCCCAAAACCCGAGATAAACATGTCTAACTAATAATGATCACGCACTGCTTATCTGCTTAATGATCCTGCAGAACTCGCTACCACATCGACAATGGAACGGACTCGTGGGAAACACATCATCGTTAAATCGGACACCATAATCCTGCAGATTAAGTCCAAAAGTTCTCAGACAGAACCACAAAATACCAGGACTTGAACCCAATCTAATGAAAATTCCTAAAATGAAACAAATCTATTAAAAGTGGGTGGAGAAACTTCTACACACCCAGGTGAGTTCCTCCATAGCATCGATCTCTCTTGTTGTGAAGAATGCAAGCTGGAAAAATACAGATTTATCTAATCAGTCTACTGTTTCCACATAACAGATGAGATTTCTATAAGCAAAGGATTATAAATGAAACCAGGCATTGTGTCATACATGATAGTAGTGTGAATCTGTAGTCTCCACATGAACTGGGATCTCAATCAAATTTGCATCTAAGCATCTGCACATATAGACATAGTACAGTTACAAGTAATGAATTGAGAGGGAATCAAACTTATAAGTTTCCCAAATGAGTTTCTAAGGCTAAGCTAGTCGTTTGAAACTTTATAACAAACTCAATTTCAGAGCCCCTTCACCTGTGATTGATGAACCTGGAGATATTTCCATAATGCATAACGTCAAGACAAAGAGCTTTGTCATCCCCTGAAATGTCTTCAGAACCCCAGTATGCATCCAGTATTACTGGAAAAGTACGTCTCTCAGAGTTGCGTTGGAACAACTCTGTAACGGTCAATATCTCTCCAGCAAACTCACAGATAAATGCTCCCTTAGGCAGTTTTTCTAGAGTTCTGAGTCCCCAGCCTCTCCCATTGGGCGTGAAAAAAACCTGATTAAGAAAAATGAAAGGAACATAAACACAATTCAGGCATCAGAGACTCTTAACCGGTTTAGTCCAAGTTACAATGATCATAATCAGTTTCAGTTCTATCAGAACTGAGATGGGTTTAGATTATCAAAATCTGGACCACTTGGCACAAAAAAAGAAAGTTTGGTAAGGTGAATGTGTTTACCTGCAGCCTGTTGTGAATCCCCTGTTGGACAACTCGGTTGCCACATTTCCTCATGCAGCCACACTTGTTCCAACATTCTTTAATGACCTTTCTCTTTAGATGCCCCTTGCACGGTTCCAGAGTTACTTCTTTTTGACCTTTCTCGAAAGGACATTCTTTGCAATACTGCACAATTTGTTTCTGCGGATCACGAGCCTCAGAGATACACTGTTCCAGAAAATCGTTATGTAGGAGGCCATCTACTGTGTATGCAAAGCCATTAAATGCAGTTGCACAACTGCATGCCATTGACGGAGCCAAGCAATCTCCACAGCAAGAGGAACAGCATTGGTCATCCCTAATATTCCCAAGAGAAAACTTCACTGCAGCATCTTGATACACAAGACTTTGGGCTATGTAACGAAAAACTCGAGGAACCTTGTCGTTGACCTCATTCACCCAAGGAATCTCAATTGTTTCTTTCCCTAGAGTGATGTCCCCGATGCTGCTTATCAATCTCCACTCATCCGCAGAAAGTTGGCATTCAGGAACAACTACCAAACCCATGGAATCATCAACTGAAACGTTTTCAACAACTCCCATATGATCATTACTGCCCTGAGAAGTAAAAGCCATACTTGCTGCAGATTTCTTCAATGCATCAATGTTCGTTGTGACAAATGGCAAGGGTTTTGGCATCTGGTTCGATGAATCTTTCCCCTTTGTTGCCAGGTCCAGGTAGCAGCTACAGATGTCGTTCATAAAACCAATCACAGAAAAGTTGGGGTCCAGTATTTTGTATGATCGGAGACATTTTTCCTCCATTGCTCTTCGTAGTTCCTCCATAGAAGGTACATGTTGATTTGTTCCTCCAGTTGCAGGAGAAAAACTAAGATTAAGCTTCACCTCGCCCAAAGCAGAAGAAGCTAATTCAAGTGCTGAAGGATCTTCTACGGTTGAAGCTAGCTTCTGCTCACTCAATCTCCCAGCAGTGATAGGAGAAACATCATTGGTAATACCATCAACAGTACTTACTGTTTCACCAGCCATGTCTTCCACATGTCCATTTGTTTTCTCCATCTCCAGCATGAGAACTGAAGAGTCCCCTCTCTCTACTGAATCTACAGAAACAAAACACATCAGTTTTAAAGAAAGTAGCTTCAAGTCTCCAACACATCATACCAACAAAAATAGCAATGCAAAGAAGATTTTGTAACTCATATTTACAAAAAAAATACCTGAATGAAAAGAACTGGAAGGCATATCTGTAATGAGCTCATCAGCATCAGGATGAGTTTCAGTTGGTACATGATGAAATGGCAATAAGATCAGACCACTCTCTTCACCATAAGCTGGAGTTTCTTCTAAATTCGGACTGCCCAAGCTAGGACTTGTCAAAGCAGAGCCTCCTTCACCTCTGCGTCGCAGCCTCTTTAAAGGGCGATCAGACTCAGCCAACGCTTCATCATCTTCCTCGATAGACTGCTATTACACAATAGAAAATTAATGAATGCAATAACATGAAGAAACATTACTCTAGTACAGCAAATATATTCAGTTTGCATACTTCATGGAACTTCTTCTTTCCTCTGCCAACTTCTGAGGACTGAAAAATTGGATAAACAACAACACTAAGTATGGATGACAAAGCAATTCAAAAACACAATACTTGAACTACAAATCAAAGACTGTGAGGAAAGAACATACACAGCCTTCTTCATCTTCTTTAGCTTCGTCAGCCTTCTTTCCTTTGCTTTCTTGAATAGCCTTCATACGTTAGACCAACATGTAAGGTCAAGGTAAATAACAAAGACAATGAAATCAGTAGATTAAAGAGACAACCAAAGGTACCTGAGCTTCTTGGCTATCGAAGATAGCATCAGCAAGAACCCTGTAATTGTCTTCAGCAATTAACTCCCAGTTTTTATCATAAAGGGCGAGAAGGTTCTTCAAGACCGGCTTAACTTGTGCATCCTTTATCCCAAGAGCCCTCATAGCCACAAATGCTTTTTTGATATGCGCATTAGGTGCCATCGTTTCTGCAACAAATGCAAATGAAACAAGATATGTAAAGCCGTTCAATATAACAAACGAAACCCAGGATTTACAAGGAAATAAATGTAACCAAATAAACCCCCCAACACATGAGCAAATGAAGAACACTGAAGCCAAAACAGAACTAAGCAAATCAACAACATTACAAACCAAGAAACCATAATATCTACCTAGCAGTAAAATACAAACCCACTAGTACCAGAAATTGAACATCTTTAGCAAAGTTGAAACCTTTCCTCTTGAGAAAACACTATAGCACTAAAACGCACAAAGAAACCCTGATAAAACGTCGTTTTCACTTCCAGAGAACTAGTAGCGTTCTCCGATTACGATGAGACTCAAAAAGGAGGAACTTTTCGCCGGAAAATCAGACGAACTTACTAAGCAGAGGGACGAAATGACGTGACGAGCGTTAGGGTTTTAAAGTAAGCTCGGTACAGTGAAAGGAGTCGAGGATTTTGAGTACTTACTTAGGAGAGAGAGAATCGTGGCCGTGGGAAAGCGAATGAGAACGGCGTAGATACAATGTTGGCGTCGACGGCAGAGTATTACGTCGGCGCGTGAGTACACGCGATGACAGTGCCCAGGTGAAAATTTCGATTCTTTAGTTTCTCTAGTTCGTTTTGTTCATTTTTCTTCTATGCTTAATGGGCCGGGCTTTACTGGGTCGGGTCAACCCTGCCTGGACAAATATTACCGTTAGACGACGATTCGAGTTTTTTATGGAAAGGTAAACAAAAACTCGAATAAGAATATATAAATAGAAAAGTAAAACGTTTGAATAAGAATATATAAATATATATAAATATAAAGATATTATATTTAATATTTAACACTTATTTATATGATTGTTTATAATATTTTGTGATTTACTTTATTTGTTTAATCACAAATTTAAATCTAATTAAAATTAGATATAATATTATTATGAAATATTTTAAATCATGTCTTCAACCTTTTTGGAATACATTGAAAATTTAGTAACAAATTACTAAATAATGATTATTGATCATGTTTTATTGCCATCACTTCTACGAGGAGGTTTAAGTCCAAGTATATGACTATTAAAAATTTACTAATTCTTTAGAATAATCTAAAGAAAGTAAATGACGAAAAATCTGTAAAATAATACAAATCAACTTATTCCAATTATTACCAAGATTATAATTAAAAATAATATCTTTGATGGAAAGATATTAGAAAATACATAATTTACTTGTCAAAAAAAAAATGGTTGTCCTATAGACACAATATAGTGACAAATATATTTTTAAAATATTATTATCTTATTTTTGGTGACTGTGTAAAATTATGAGATGATGTGAATCACATCCTATTGGGCTGGTCTATTTTTTGAAGTGAATATGACCTTATGCTATAAGTGGTTTCCACTATTCTACTATAATATTAAGAAGTAGTAGAAAAAGTATTGAAAGCTCTAGAATAGTATATATATTATTGTCTATGGGAACACAATATGATATTAATGTGTTATAGTCTCCCAAGTTTCAAAGTTAAAAAGGTCTAAAATATAATAGAAGACCCAATTTAAGAATGTTATTGATTACAGAGTGGGATTCATATCGAGATTGATAGACATGAAGTGTCATCATCTCGAGGGGAAGAATTAAGGAATCCCACATACAGAGGTGATGGAACAAATGTAAGATTATGTTCACACCCACAATGAGTTTAATCACTCATATGAAAGAGCAAATCTTGAGGATTTGAAAAGTAATCATGTTGAGACAATATGCGAAAAAATACTTTGAAATCATAAGTATTACCCAAGACAAGAAAATTTTTTTAGAGATTACATGCATTATCTAGAAGATAAAATGCTTATATTAAACCAGAAGGTTTAATAAAAATCTCACTGTTTGGCATGACCGGTTAAGCCATTCCGGTTCAGTAGTGATGCGAAAAAATAATCAGAAATTTCTGAAAAGATTCATTAGAGTTTTTCTAGTGATTTCTTATATGTGCTGCTTTACAAAGCAAGCCGATCATATGGCTTTCATCGACCCCATGAATTTGGATAATGTCAATTTTCTGGTACATATACAAAGAGATATTGTGGAGTGAGCATCCATTATATATATTTGTTATCAATATGCAATCTTGAGTTTGCGAGAGTATTTGGTTAATTGACAATGGTGGTGAAACCATGCTAAGTAATTGACAGAAATGACTCTATATGTCAATAAATTCGCATCAGGCCAACAAATTATCATGAGTACTCCCCATTACAATTGGTTTGGTCAGAAACCAAATATATTTCATCTAAATGTGTTATGCATATTGAGTTGCTCCACCACAGTGATTAAGATGGAATTTGAAAAAATGTTGGAAATATGTTGGATATGAATCTCTTTTAAAGATTGAATATCTCGAGAATTTGAGGCTCGAGATGCAGAGACTGTTTTAGTGAGTCAGTCTTTCCAACATGAGGGGGAGAAAATAAACAGTTGGTAAAGAAATATATTAGAAGAAATTAGCTTAATCCTCGTACTGAGAAATGTGCACAATAATTTCAAAAGATAATTTATTGGCAAAGTTTGCAAAGATGCTAAAAGCATGCAAGAGCCATTTTCTGACCTTGAGTGAAAAAGTCACATATACCAGCTGTGCTCCAATTAATGTCTTAGAAGGATAAGATCAACTGCTAGTAAGTCTAAAGATCGCATGAAGTGTGATAGACTTACGGTTCCAAATATAAGCATCCTCGGGAAAAAAAAGGAGCATAAATTAATATGGCACCAAGGAAGCAAAGAGTTATGGAAAATCTCTAGAAGAGATGTAGACATGAGTAAGAAAGAGATTCAGGTACCTGAGAATCATAATGAAAAGAATTCTCAACAAGTTGAGTCATGTCTAAAATAAAAAGGAACCAATAAGCAAATCGACGTCGTAATATGTTTGCATGCAATGTTGCAGTTGATGATGTTATTGATGAAAATCGAGGATCATAAACCGCGGTTAATAGAAACATTTTATTGAATAGTGTACACAAAGAATGATTGGTTAATCATTGACAGAAATAGCTATGAAGTAGTTCAAGTCTCTTAAAGAGATAATATTTGGACTTGTAGTCCTTACACTTGAAAGTGTAAAATGAGTGGGACATAAGGGGATCTTTATGAGAAATAAAGTACATGTAGTAGTACAATGATTCTCATAAATACTTGATATTTATTATGAGAAATGCACTCTCATATGGTAGAAACAACTATGTAGATCCCTTATGAGTTTGAAAATAAGGCAAGACTTGATTTAGTCTATTTAGAATGTTTTCAAACTATAAGAGATATCTCTTAAAGTAATTATATTGCTAGAAGCAAATACTTTATAGTTCTCGAGAATATTGTAAGAACAAGAAAAAGTCTTGATACCTTTTGACATATTTTGAGAGAAAAGGGTGAGAGTTTATCTCTATAAGAGAATCCTGTGTGTAGATCACTGTTGTTGATCTTAGGGATCTCATAGTGGGTTGAAAATAGATCGGGAACAATCTAAGAGAAGATCTTAGAGTTGTGTAAATCCGAGATTGAACACTGAATATAATTGTGTTCAAGAAATATTTTCAAGAAAGAAAGTTTGAGGATGTAGGCATTTGATGAACCTCGTTAAAAAAAAAATTGTATGTGTCTCTTCTGCACTTACAAGTGATTCTTGTTAAAAGAATGGTACAAGAACAAGTGCAAATATGTTGATAATGAAAATATTATTTGATCTCTGGTAGAGATTTCACATACTAAGGAATATATGGAGAAACAATCAATGATGAAATATTACTCCTGAAAGATGGAGAAATCGGATTGTATAAGATCAGTTCTTTCATGAAATCTTGAGGTTTCATGAAATCTTGAGGTTACATATTTGACATCTAATGAAAGAGATCTTATCTTAAGATGCTTACATATTATTACATAGAAAAATGGTCTTGTAGTACCATACTAAGAAGAAGAGTTGAAAGAGAAAGTTTTACAAGGAGAGTATGAATAACTCCTATGTATAAGATGATTGTTTAGAAGATTGTATTTAAAAGAAGATTTGGACTTAAAGTTCAAATAGATCTTCTATATGAAAGGGGTTCAAATGACTTGAAGTTTAATGACTCATGAGAATATATGATGATCATATGAGTTTGTAACTAAAAGCGATGTTTATAACAGTTCAGAAAGTTGGTACATATGATTATAATAAATAACCTGAAGATGATGCTTTCAGGGGGAGAAATATGATTATGTGAGTGGTTTTACTCTTTTCCCCTTATCATGGTTTTTATCCCATTGGGTTTTTGCATGAAAGATTTTTAACGAGACAACAAAGATCACGCGAAAGATAAACACCTAAAGAGGAATATTACGATTCCAATGGTGAAAGACTATGATCTTCAAAGTCTTTGATGAGATTGTGAGAAACAAAGATAATGATAAAGATGAGTCACTTGTGAGATCCATGACCAATAGAAGAATGGCGATACACGTTCACTACAGATTCGTTCAAGTGAAGATTAGGCGAACCATTTACCAAAGCGTTTCCAACCACTACTTTTAAGAAGCTACTTCATCATATTGGATCAGTCATCTCGAATATTTCAAGTGATGTATTCATGAGGGGGAGTAAAAGCGCGATGCACTCGTTTTCCCTTAACCATGGTTTTTCCCATTGGGTTTTCCTGGTAAGGTTTTTTAATGAGCCAGCATCTCATATGCGCATTTAGGACTACATTTTAATAATGGTCATCCAAGGAGGAGTGTTATGAATGAGTATATTATATATGGATGCCCATTATCGGCTCATTAGTGTGAACCCTAAACCCTAATATTGTATCCTATATATATGTTGTATCCTATGCAACAAAGGAATAATAAAAGAGAACAATTCCCTAAACCTTTGTTCTTAACAACTAAAAATTTGTCCCAGAATTTTTAAAAATACTCCAAAAAAATATGATATTTTGTGACTATCATAATGTCCAATCCCATCATTACAAGTTAGTTTCAAATGGTCACAAGTTATTACTAAAAAATTTATTGCATTTGATAAAAATTAGAAATAAAGACTTAATCTCAAAAAAATATTCTTTTTTAAAATTTATAATCATACAAATTTTTTTATAATTATAAATATTAGATATACATTATAATATATCTTTATTCTTACGTAAAAAATAAATCACTAATTCGACCAGATGCACATATTCAACCATAACTCTCATCTTACAACTCCTATGGAAACGATTTCAGGCTCTACGAAAAGGTAAGACTCAGATCTTTCCAACGGTGGGTAGATAGCTTCTGGTTCAATTTGTAGCAGTGGGAAACAATTTCACAAAATGACTGATGCTAGTTCGCGGATTTGCAAAGAATAGATTTGAGAAAATATGTATAACTTTTAATCTACAAAAAAGGTTACAAAATCCTTGGGGGGAAACTTAAATCTATGGGTTGGGAAATTTCTCACCAAAATTCGTCCATAAAAGAGTCCGTTTATCCTTTCTTTTCCACCATCTCCTAGGACAACTAAAATTTGTCCTTAATCTCAACTGTGGCTACTTATTCTCTTTAATTATAAAGAATAAAACATAATCATCTCTTAAATAAGTTTTCTTAAATTAGGGTTAGAGACTTGGTTTAATGGGCTTTTGTATAAATGATATAACAATTTATAATATTTTATAACTAATGTTTACTCAATTTAACGTCACAAAATGTGATTTGTATATCTGTTATAAGTTCATAACTAATTTGCAACAACATATTGGTCACAATGTAGTCATAAGAGTGATGATTAATATTATCGTAGCATATTCGTCACTAATTGTGATAGACTTTGGTTACAATTTTTTCTGTCATAATATAGTGATGAAAATACTATGAATTTGTGATACATAAATTTAGTCATAATATCGTATTTAAAATATCACAAATTTGTGACAAAAATTTTATGTCTCAAAAATAAGTGTTAATAAAATTATTTTCTTTTAGTGTCGACATAATCATCAAACTCAAATAAGAGAGATTTGTGATCCGAAACTCCTCGCTTCACTTCCTTGAAACTCAAATCCAGTTTTCTTCTCATCAGCTCCGGAGCCAATCTCAGTAGATGATTGATCATCAGAGACATCGTCTTCTTTATCTTTTTTCTTTTTTTATTTAACCCCAAGACAAAAAAAAAAAAGAAAAACAAAAACTTATCAATTAGAATGAACAAAATAAAACTTACAAATCACAGGCTATCAAATAATAAGTTAGTACATTCTAATTTACAAATCCATAATAAATTAGATTTACTTTCTAAACTAAATTATGTTGAACATTATCTTCTCTAAAACTCTCATCCGCTATCTTTTGTTACATCAACTGGAATATGCACGCAACGACCGCCACAAATATGCAAATGCCTAAAACTAAGAGCATGACACATCGAAGTTCTTATATACCATATATCGAACTAGAACCGATAGATTGAAAAAACTCTTACCATATATTTTGATTATTTGATATCCTATTTTAATGGAATCCACCCTCTTTTTAAAAAGTTCTCACACTAACATTGTAGAGATGATTTAAAGATAATTTAACTTATACTTCAAACACTCAAATACCTAGAACTAAGAGCATCACATATCAAAGTTCCAATACACTTGCAACATATTTCTTTCCTTTGGTAGCCTTTATGATTTGAAAGATCTAAAACATCTAAAGTGTCGTAGAGTTGTTGGGGAGATTACGCTGTCCGATCCTGACCATAATTCCGTATCAATGGTTCGACCCTCACCAACTCAAAAGATATCATATAGGGTCACATAATCCAAAATTCTGCAAAAAAAAAAAAAAAAAAAAACAATTATGCTTATTAATTTACAACGAAACACTTTGACTTTGATTTTCTTTGTAATTTAAAAATAAACAAAAAACACAACTCTATGATTAACTCCGATGATCAGTTGATCACTTCACAATTATGATTTGAAAACCATGGAAACTCTCAAAACGAACATGTTTTGTTTTAGAATAAAATAAAATCAAAACAATCATTGAACTCTTACACAAGGTCTAAGAATTATATTCTTCTTCTCGTTTCATCCTATAATTTATATCAAAATATATCTTAATTAGTGCCTTAACAAAAAACATATGATCATTGAACAATCCACAAAAAAATGTTTTTTTTTCTTTATATGATACGACTTAATGTTATGTGACAATAAAGTCACAAATTTAATTGTCATTAAAGGTTATTGACTAAAATTTCAACGTTAAAAAAAAAAGTAGCAGTAATCATCTTTTTTTGATACTGTATTACATAATCTGTCCCAAACAAATAAATAAGTACTATTAAAGAAAACAGAAAACACTTGTCGTCTGAAAGTTTCTTTCTTTTATCTTAACCTTGAAGCAAGATTCCGGAGAAAAGTATACTCCTTTAATTTTCCATGGTTTCACACGACAAACCAGCTCTCATCTCCTTCATTCCCATTACATATTTTTTGTCTTTAAACCCTCAAAAAGACAAAAATAAAACAAAAACGGCAAAACTTTTTATAATTTCCAGACACATAATAAAAACACAAACTTTATGCAGAAACTACTAATCAAGAAACATAAAAAAATTTCGAAACCTCTCTCTGTTTCTGTCTCTCTCAATAATTATGAAACTAATAATACATCAAGTCTTCATCTTTTGGTTCTTCTTACCATTCTCTGCACTCTCCGGTGATCATGGTGATTATAAAAATCTCATCTTTAAAGGTTGTGCAAACCAGAGGTATCCAGACCCAACTGGTGTTTTCTCTCAGAATCTCAAAAACTTGTTCGCTTCTTTGGTTTCTCAGTCAGGACAGAGCTCTTTCGCGTCCACAACCTCTGGAACTGATAACGCCACCGCCGTGATCGGTGTTTTTCAGTGCCGCGGCGATCTCCACGCTCCTCAGTGCTCTGATTGCGTATCTAAAATCCCTAAACTCGTATCTAAACTCTGCGGAGGCGGCGGAGACGACGGTAATGTGGTGGTGGCGGCTCGTGTTCAGCTCGCCGGGTGTTATATCCGGTACGAAATCTCGGGATTCCGGCAAACTTTCGGTACGGAGATGTTGTTTCGTCTCTGCGGGAAAAAACAGAGCAGTGATCCTGGGTTCTCCGGGAAGAGAGATACAGCTTTTGGTATGGCGGAGAACGGTGTGATAACCGGATCAAGCGGCAGCGGTGGTGGTGGTGGAGGAGGAGGAGGGTTTTACGCGGGGCAGTATGAGTCGGTGTACGTGTTGGGACAGTGTGAGGGTAGTTTGGGAAATTCAGATTGTGGTGAATGTGTGAAAGATGCATTTGAGAAAGCAAAGAGTGAGTGTGGCGATTCGAACTCTGGACAGGTTTATCTTCACAAGTGCTTCGTTAGCTATAGTTACTACTCTCAGGGTCAGGGTGTTCCAAACATAGAACCACTCTCAGGTAAAACAAAAGTTACTAATCCAATCCTAGTTTTAGTTTTGTGCTCCTATTGTGTATTTAGTGAGTGTAGCATTATAGTATTAAAATCATAATAATTAGGTGATAGTTACCCATACACATGAAACTCGTAGAAGAATGTTATCTTATAGCATGTAGTTTCATTGTCAAGTAGATTAGACAAAAGTTAATGGGGGCAGGACGAAAACATAAAACTAGTGGAAGATATTAAGACAAAACAAAGAAATATTAGGACAGTGGGGAAATATTTACTTTATAGAAAAGAAGAGATATTATCAAATTTTAGAAATGTTGACACATCATTCAGGTTATATGTGAGTGAGGGAGACTTCAAATTTGTGTGTGAATTATAAGGGAATGGCCATTAATGGGTGATTGATTGTGTGTGGGTGTAGGTGGAGAGAAGAGACAACACACAGAAAGGACAATAGCTTTGGCGGTAGGAGGAGTTTTTGTTTTAGGGTTTGTCATTGTTTGTTTGTTGGTTTTGAGATCTGCCATGAAGAAGAAGAAGACTAGTAAATATGATGCTTACTGATTTTTTTTTTTTTACTCATTTACCCCAATAAAAACAGTCAACAAAATTTTTATAAGGTTAATTAGAGAAATGAATAGTAAGCTTGTCCAAACTGTATATTCAACTATTAATATTGATTTAAGATTGTTTGCATCACAAAAAGTTGCATGGAAATCAAGAAAATATTAATATGCATAAAATTCATTTATGCATATTTCTGGACAATTTTGCATTGTTTTATCAATTAGTCAACCAAGCATTTTTCAAAATCAATGTTTTTTAATTATATATATAGTTCTAAATTATTACATTAAAATAAAGGTTTACGATTTCGGATTCATAGTTTAGTTTTTTTTGTTAAGATGCAAGGGTTGGGTTTTTTCATTTGTTTTTGTTGTCTTTGTCACTTATCTAATTTCTCTTTCAAATCGTGTGTCATTTTATTTAATTAACCATTGAAGGATGAAAGAGATTGCTCAACTTACTGACTAGTACATTTTGTTCCATTTCTAATGATAAAAATGAGATTAAAAAAAAAGAAAGCATACCCACAATGGAAAAATAAAAGTAAAATGAAACATCAAAGTAGCAAAATTGATGAAAAAGAGAAATACTCAACACGAAGTTAAAGCAGCTTTTGTGAAGCAATACAAGTGTACGTGTGACTACTCAATTTCTTAACAAATCTTGTTTTAGTCGTTTTCGTTGAGAAAGAGTAAAGCTTTATTGGTGGTGTATTTCACTTTGGAAGCTTTGGAGTTAGTGAGATTCACTGTATCCGACTATACATTTCACTACATCTATAAAATCATATCTTTGCCATGTAAAGTGATTGCCATTCAACAAAATATGCACAATTATGGTAAAAACCATTCTGTACTGCAAAACCTGACTGATTTCAATATATGCTTAGGAGTTGGGCCTCTTTCAAAGAAAAATAAGTTTGAGAGCTGATAATCTGTTCTACCACCACTTTTTCGAATATAGATATTTTTGAACATGATTTCCCAAACCAAGAGAGGAGACAAGACATACATCATCTTACAAAGATCTCTGAACTAAGAGTCAGTATAACATAACTCTTTCACCTTAAATCTGAAGTAAGAAAGAATCTGACGCAAAACTTTCACCTTAAACCCCTTAATGAACAAATATACTTGGCAATTAGGAACTATCCCAGACTTATATAAAACTCAAACTCCAAACTTCAAGTACCCTTAACAAAGAAGAAGACCATCACCAAGGATTTTGGATAGTCTATTTAAAGATTCAGCAATTCTACGAAAGTGAAATTCAACTATACTAACAAGAATCAGAACTCTAGAGCATTGAATTATGCTTTTCAAAGCTAAGAGAAGTTAAAAGCTTCAACTTCATTGCCTAAAGATGCTATATTCAACTAACTCCTACCAAAATAGCTCAAGTACCATGAACAAAGATGTTACACCATTTAACAACTTCTTCCAAAATATCTTCATTGCCTATAGATGTTACACCATTTAAACAAAGTAAAAAAACATAAACCATATCAACTAGTTTCAGAACTCTAAGCGAGGATTCCATAAGCTAAAAAAAAAGCTTCAACTTCACTGCCTAAAGATGCTAAATTTAACTTATCAACAAGTTTCAGAACTCTAGAGCATTGAATACGCTATAACAAGCTAAGAGAGCCAAAAAAAGCTTCAACTTCATTGCATAAAGATGCTAAATTTAACTAACTTATAAACAACAAATTTGAGAACACTAGAGTACTGAATACGCTATAAGAAGCTAAGAGAAGTAGTAAAAAGCTTCAACTTCAGTGCCTCAAGATCCTATTTTTATTGCAATAGAAACGTAAAACAAGACAAAGAGTACTAAAATACATCACAATCAAATCAAATCTGAAGATGATAACAACAAAACAACACAAAAAAAAAAAAAAAAAAGCACCAAACTTGATGAATCCACCGACGTGTGAAAATACACTCTTATACGAAAATTCGAATTCCAAAAGAAACACCAAACAACAGAAAACAAAACAGATTACCCTAAATTCGTAATTAAGGATTTCTTACAATCCCCTTTGCATTTGCACTGGAGATGGTGGAGCTCCGAGGAGACTAGCCTGCTGAAGCTCAAGTTCGTTGAGCTGTGCTTCGCGATCCATCTCAATGATCAGTGGAACGGCAAGGATGAGAAAAGTTGTACCAGCGATCCACGCGGCTTTTCCGGTGCTCCAGAGCAGTTTCTTCGACACTCCGACGGCATCTCCAACTGCGCGTCTTCCTTGAGACACGATCTCGGAGTTTGAAATCTTAGCTAAGATGTTTGGTTCTCCTCCACCAGAGGATTTACCGGCTCCGATTCTCTTCGCCGCCATCGATTTGATATAAAGAAGAGAGTGTTTGTGGTTGCTGAATCGCTAAATCAGGTGGTTCACAAAGAGAGTTTGTGGGGCTGGTAGCGTAGCGAGGGTTTCTTTCCTTCTCTGAAGAGATGAGTTTTTTGGTTACCATGATTGGGCCATTAAGCCTAATGAATTAGTTGACCCATAAAACTTTGGATAGCTCATAAGTAGGTCTGGGCATAAAACCCAAAATCCAAAAATCGTTCTGAAAAATCCGGTTTTGAAACCAAACCGAATGATCATACATTCCAAACCTCTCTTATTCATCCCCTCTAAATTCACCAATCAAAATAAAACAAAACGCCATATCATATTATATTTATAAAATAAAATAAAAAGACAAAATAAATTAAAAAAACAAATATTGTTTAGATTTTGATTAAGGAAAATATATCGGTTTAAGTTTACAATTGAAAATTAGGGTTTAAATTTTACAACTAAAAAAATTAGATATTGGTTTGGATTTATAAAAAAGTGGTTAGAGTTTAAATTTTATAATTAAATGAAACTATATGTCGGTTTAGGTTTACAAAATAGTGGTTAGGGTTTAGGGTTTAGATTTTACAATTAAAGCAAATTATATATTAGTTTGAGTCTATAAAAGAGTAGTTAGCGTTTAGATTTTATAATTAAACAAAATTGTATTTCAATTTGGGTTTATAAAAAAGTGGTTAGGATTTAAATTATATAATTAAAAAGTGACTTGAGTTTATAAAAAAGTGACTTCAGTTTAAAAGTTATAATTAAAAACTACAATATAATGTTTATAATTAATAATTTAAAATTAATTGATATACAGAATTTGTTTCCTTATTTAAAATTTTTTTTTCTTAATTAAGAGGAGTTAATAAGAGAGGTTCACCTCTATGAATGAACTTGATACACCCAAATTCGAGAATCACTCAGCCGGATTAGAAAGGATAGAAACTCGCCAAGATGCAAAGTGCAAGAGGAAAATCTAATGGATTGAGGGGTCGCACAGCAGTTGCGGAAGGCTGCTGATATTCCCAACTCTAATCGCTGCTAAATATGACACACTAGTACAGCAAGAGGAGACTGTTGCTTGGATATTATACACCAAGAAACAAGGAAGTGTTTTAGACAAAGAACAAAGAGATAGACTCATAAAATGAAAAGGAAAATTGATTGATGATTCTCAAATGAGATTACATGTGTTTATACAGGGATAAAAAAACTTGGTAACAAAGCCAAGCATTAATTGTTCTTGAAACTAAAAGAAAATATATATAGAAAATTGAATGAATATTCAACTTTTAAAGTTTTCCTTGTATTATGTTCAAAATGGACTGGATTTGATAGACAACATCCCCAATAGAATTTCTCATGCTCTCTTTGGCCATAAGCTCTTTAATTAACCTATTAAGTGCATCCTTGAACGTCTTTCCCTTTGACTCCTTGGTCCAATCTGCTAATGAGAACAACATGGGATGTACCATTTATTTACTTTGGACTTAGTAGAAACAATTCCTGATTGCCAAACATAATTCTGGAAGCATCTAAACCAATTGAACCTAGAGCTCTTCAGGTGAAGAACTAGATTGACCTCCTTTGGTAAATTAAGTGTATCTTTGTATTTCGTAGGCTAAATCTTATGTTTCTGAGCTTGTTGGAAACATAAGAGATCCATTAATATCCTCCAAGTAGTTTCATGTCGAAATTGTGTCTGAGTTGATCTGTGTAATACGATCTTTGGCTCAGACGTGAATTGGGACTGGGATAGATCCACTAACTTGAAATAATCATATCTTTCACATATGAACTGATATTAATGTGATTCCAAATTTTCGTGGTTGTGGAGTGGATCAAGATTCCAGAACAGTTTAGTTCATATCTTGAGTCCGTCTGACTTGGTTGGAATCCTCCGTTGAATGCTCGTAGGTCCAAATCGCGTAGCCATGAGTTCACCTGATTTGTAAAATGAATAACCCCTTCATTTGAACTCTGACTGGACTGATTACACTTCAACATATGCTCTAGATGAAGTAAGAATGTATTCCAAATAGTCGTTTGGCTGGAAGAATTGATTTTCGACTTTGTTCGTGTTGTACAAGACTCAAGAATCTTTTTGAATGGTCTCATGATCATATCAAAACTCAAGAATTGTCCTAATGAAAATTATCCTATTCGGGTTATCCAAACTGAACCAAAAACCAAACAATATAGTATATAAAAAACAAGAATAGAATTACACATTAGTTATATTTTAATATCCAAAAATACCATATAATAAATAATTCAAAATAATCTAGATCTCCAAAAAAAAATTTAGTCATATTTTTTGAAAATTATACAAATGTTTGCAGAATTTAACCAAAATTTCTTAGAATTAAATAAAATTTTTAATAATTTTTTTTTTGAAAACCATCAAACCCGACACCTATCCAAACTAAAACTGAACTGAATAATCATACATTTGAGCAGATAATGAACTCTCTTACCCAAATTATCTTAATCCAAATTTCTAATATTAGCTTGTAACAATGATATGCTATTGAAATAGGATTATTTTTTTTTTCTTTCTGAATTGTGTTGTAAGATTTTCTTCAAACTAATGCTCTAATAAGCTGACAAGTGGCATTATTCTCATATTTAAGTATACTATTTTCATAATTACTAAATTTAATTATATTTTCATACCAAAAAAATTGTCATCATTTTTCAATGTCATTTTAGTAGTTATATAATTAAATAATAAAATATTAATATTCAAAAGATCAATTAATTTTACTCTAAATAATATCAAAATATAAAAATATTAAAAGATTCTAATATTTATTTGTTGACAAAAAATAGAATATTTATTTCACAACTTTTTACGGAAAATATCAATTCATTTTATTTAAAATAATTTAACGATATAAGAATATGATTTCAACTTGTGTCATTCATCTCATATTTAAGTATACTATTTTCATAATTACTAAATTTAATTATATTTTCATAGCAAAAAAAATTTCATCATTTTTCAATGTCATTTTAGTAGTTATATAATTAGATAATAAAATATTAATATTCAAAAGATCAACTAATTTAACTCTAAATAATATCAAAATATAAAAATATTAAAAGATTATAATATTTATTTGTTGAAAAAAATAGAATATTTATTTCACAATTTTTTACGGCAAAATATCAATTCATTTTGTTTAAAATAATTTAACGGTATAAGAATATGATATTTCTTAATTTTTGCACCAAAAGATCAACTCATTTAGTTTAACTGAATTCAATATATAAAATAAGTTAAATTCAAGATATTTTAAAACTTTTATGTTGAGGAAGAAGTTAAGAACATACTTGGCCGGTTTTTCATATGACATGAGGAGTGTTAAAGTTAAGGTTGAGAAAGAAGTTAAGAACATACTTGGCCATAATAAACAAAATTTACTATATCTTACAGCTGTTGTTGTAGCGAGTAAGGAGATCATCTTCTAAATTCCATTCTAAACTAATTAATCTAAGAGTTTTCAGAGATTGCATAAATGGTAATTTTTCACTTTTGATATTTACTATTTGTCCCTTAGCTTTATTGTTAAAGGATGATATCATGTACATATCTGAGCAATTATGTTGGGTCCATGGTTTCATATTGCAAACCTGGGTCAAAAAATTTCAAACGTGGAGATGCACATGTTTGCTTGAAACCTTGTTGTAGAGTGTAAAAACTTTGTGGTAGAAAATTCTACTAATGTGTTTGTGTTTAAACGTTACTAGGTAACAACCCGCACTATGTGCGGTATAAAATAATTATTATATATTTTTACTGTAATTTTTATTTATAAAATCTATTTTATTTATCAGTAATTGGAATCTAAAATTCGATTGTGTGTATATATATATATTAAATATATAATTTTTTTTATAATAATTAAAATTTAACCCTTGAGAATTATTATAATATCAATCTTATATTATCATATCATATGAGCAAAAAGTTCTTAAAAATCATTTTAAAGATTTTATGAAAATGTAATTAAAAAATATAATTAAGTTAGAAAGAGAATATAAGAATTTAAGTTTGGGTGTTAATTATATTTTTGGAAAAATACAATAGTATGTAAATGTGAATATTATATTACAGTAAAACCTCTATAAATTAATACTCTATAAATTAATAAACACTATAAATTAATAAATTTTGCTAGTCCCAAGTCGGGACAGTGTAAAAAATAATAAAATTTGATAAGATAATAAGATAATATTTTATTTCTGAAATTTCCATGTAAAATATGGTCCCAAGAATATCATAAATTAATAATTATGTAAATATATATATATATATATATGCTAATATAGTAAAGTATGTTTCTCTTAAACCTCATATCTATAAAACAATTGTTATGTTGTATCTTCAAACTATAATGATATAAAATATTCTATAACATTTCATAAAACAGCTAAACTTTTTAAAGTTTTCAATTTCTAAATATGCATCATTTACATTTTGATAGTTTGATAGACTATTAAAATACGATAATTGATATTCTTATTCATAAATTATTCATAAATTTGAATATTTATGTCATGTGTATAAGTGAATTTATCTATAATATTTTTAATTCATTGTCAATAATATTTTTTAATTATTTCAAATTCAATTCCAATACCATAAAATTTAAAACATCCAAAATTCTAACTTTATTTTACAAAACTTGTCTCAATTCATAATTTTTTAAAAATTAAACAATTAAAAATATACCTATAAATTAATAATTATTAATTTACACTATAAAATAATAATTATTAATTTATCTATAAATTAATATCACTATAAATTAATAAAATGTCTTGGTCCCATCATTATTAATTTATAGAGGTTTTACTGTATTAGAAACTGATGACAAATAAAGGAAACTAGGTAACAACCTGCACTATGTGCGGTAGAAATTGATTATTAAATGTTTTTACTGTAATTTTTCTTTACAAAATCTAGTATATTTATCGATAATTGGAATATATAAGTCGATTGTGTAGTATATATATATATTAAATATATAAAATTTTGTATAATAATTAAAGTTTAACTAGTGAGAATTATTATAATATCAATCTTATATTATCATATCATATGAACAAAGAATTCTTAAAATTCATTTTAAAGATCTTATGAAATTGTAATTAACGGATATAATTAAGTTAAAAAGAGAATGTTGAATTTAATTTTGGGTGTTAATTATATTTTTGAAAAACTACAATATTATGTAAATGTAAATATTATTAAAAAAAATAATGACAAATAAAGGAAATAGTGTATGAAGCTCTATTAGTGCGACACATCAGCATTTTGTGTGAGAATGCTTTTCTTTTCATATATAAGGGATAGTGTCTGGAGTTCTATGAGTACGACACATCAACATTTTGTGTGAGAATACTTCTATTTCAATATATAAGGAATAGGTGCTTTATAGAATTGACGATAGACCTAAGGCCGAAATCATTGATACTCTATTTCAGAAATGAAGTCGTTGGCAACACCTCAAATAAATAGTCAATGTATCAATTCTTTATGGTTAGAATTGGAGATTTACAGTTCATTTTTATCAAAGGAAATTAGAAATCCATTACAGATTATTCTGATTATGTCTAATACTAAACTTTAATTATTTTAAAAAATCATAACATAGAGTATTGATCTGTATACTACACATATGCAATGAGTTTGGATCATTCCATCACTCAGTAACGAATTATTAGACATCATTATAATATTTGGCATGGAGACCATTGACTATCCACAATGCTCGTTTTTGCATCTTAATACTTTCATATAGTATCACAATAATTTTTTAATGTTTTTTTTTCTCATTTACATATATACTCATTCAGACATAATGAATTTATCACTCAAAATACTCAATAACAAGAGAATCTGCAACTAAGACCATCACTAATCCATCTCCATATGCATTTCTAAAATAGGAATCTCTATTTTCTGTTCTCTATATTTAAACAGATCTATTTTTAATTTACACTAAAATTTGAGATCTTAATTTTGAATTCCAAAATGGAGTAGAGTGGAGAAAAATTTATTGCCAAAATAAAGTTACTTTATTTTAATTAAAAAAATGGAAAATAAGCTAGAGATGTTCTAACCATGCACATTGTGAATTTATGATCATCACAAAACGACATAAGGTAACACACATTGTTATATCTCTCAAAAATACATGACTACATTATGCAAACAATGCGTCTATATTGTCACACCATCTCATGACAAATATACCTCATTATAGGTATAACACACAATTCTTAAGTAACTAGATTAAGACCCGTGCTAGAGCACGGATTAAAATTCATTTTATTTATATTGTAATTTTTTTATAAAATATAATTTATGTGATTGTTTTTAAAAGTTTTTTTAGATAAAATATTATGTAATAAAATCATATGCTAAATATGATGACTTGAAAAAGATACTTGTTTTGTGAATTTGGTTTTTAAAAAGCGAGTTATTATATTATGAGTAATTTAATATATTGTTATATTTTTTATTTTAATATACTTGGTTTTTTTGAAATTCTTTCATATTATAGTGACATATTATTGACATTGCTATAACAAACCAATTTAGAGTGTTTATATTTTCTAACTTTAATATCAAGTTTCAATATTTTAAAAACATTTTAAAATAAATGATTTAAAGTTTATTATATTATATAAAATTATAAAATTATAAAATTCAACAAAAAGTATGAAATTGATTTTAAATATTCAAATTTTGACCCGTTACTCAGTAAAATTTTTAATTCAATAGATATTATTTTTAAAGAATAATATTAATAAAAATTTAATATTTTGTATATTGAATCATTTATATTTGTTTTTAAAAATTCAATTTATGGTATATCCGGAAATAAAACTATTTTTTTAAATTATAATAAATAATATGATAATTTATTTTTTCCACAAAATAGGCTCATATATAAAAATGAGAGATGAAGTATAATAATAATTAACAAATTAATATGTTAACTTAGATATCAAATGATTTTATTTGATGAATAATTTAATAAAAGAAATTAATATGGTAAGTTAGATGATATCAAATGATTCTTTAAAATATTCTCTTTAATATTTTAGAAACAATAAATCCAGACTATACAAATAAAATAAAACTTAATCTATAACATATTTGTAACCAACTTATTAAATTATATAATCTACAAAACAATGTTGTGTACTTCCGTTTTATTTTTTTAGGGGATAACCGTAAAAGAATGTTTGGTTATTTTTGTAATCTAAAAACATTTGGGGGTTAAAATCATAAAAGAAAAATAAATTAAAGACACAGTGCAATTAATCAAATTCATGGTTGATTTAGTTCGAATTCAAAACTTATGGGGCAAATCAATAAAAGAAAAGAAAGAAAAAAATTACATAGGGAAAAAAAAAAGGAGAAAAAAGGGAATAAAGAGCGCCTCCTCTTAAATCCCTTACCCTATCTATAGTTCTCTCTCTCTCTCTCACACAAAACCCTTTTTAATCTCTCGCAGATCTAAAAAACACTCTCTACCATTTCCTTTTGCCTCTGTTAACCCCTCTATAAATCTCAATTCCTTTCATCTTCTCCCATAGATCTGCTCTACTCTCGATTTGATAACGTAGAGACACACACACACACACAGAACAGAGACTTCGTATTCTCAATCCAGTTTCTTGTTTGCCGATTCGATCTTCTCTCTCATCTTGGGTTTGTTTCTTTGAGCTGTTACTAGTGTTATAATAATGGCGACTCCTTATCCTGGAGCGACGCAGGCCAGTTTTTTTTTTTTTTTTTTTTTTTTTTTTTTTTAATTTATTTCGTAAATTTTGATTTATGGGATTCGTAACGCCTGATTGAATCGGTGGTTTTGATTGATGTATGTGTGTGTGTTGTGTTGTGCAGGTGGGTTCGTACTTTGTTGGGCAGTATTATAAAGTGTTGCAGCAGCAGCCAGATCTTATTCATCAGTTTTACTCTGAGTCTAGTAGAGCTATTCGTATCGATGGTGATGCCACCGAGACTGCTAATTCTTTGCTGGTAAACATCATCTGTTACATTCACAAGATTCAATCTTTATACTCGAATTCGTTCTTTTTTACTCGAGTTCTGTGAGGTTCTAGAGGTTTAAGTGGAACTTAAGTTGATGAAGATTTGTACTCTCAATGTGAATTAGTGAAAAGTTCATTGATTTTTGCAATTTCTTTATGTTGTGATTGATTGTAGCATATTCACAACATGGTCATGTCACTTAATTTCACTGCGATTGAAGTGAAGACGATCAATTCAGTCGAGTCATGGGAAGGTGGCGTTCTCGTGGTGGTTTCGGGCTCTGTGAAAACCAAGGAGTTCAGTAACAGAAGGAGTTTTGTGCAGACCTTTTTCCTAGCTCCTCAGGAAAAGGGTTATTTTGTTCTCAATGATGTCTTTCAGTTTGTTGATGAGGAAGCTGTTTACTATCATCAGCCTTCTTATATAACTGAATCCAAGCATGAGGCTCATATCAATCCTCCTTCCCCTCATCAGGAACCCCAAGGTTTGTTTGCTAACTCTTGATAAGGCAAACTATTAGAATGTGTAAAGGTTCATCCGTTTGCTTTTTTTTTTTTTTTAATGTTGATATTTAAATTTGATATCACTTTGTTTGAATTTCCAGTTCCTGACTATGTTCTGGAGCAAGAGGCAAGAGATTATGTGAATGCAGTCCAAATCAAAGATGATCTTGTTGACAAGTACAGTCTGCAAGAGGACCAACATCAACCTCAGCAAGAAGACTATGTGGACGAAGTTGCGATTGTGGAAACACCTAGGGAAGAAGTTGCAGTCGATGTGGTACATGAACATCGGGCTGCATCAGCAGAGGAACCCATTGAAAAATCAAAGATGAGTTATGCTTCCATTGTAAGTACACCCTCTCTAATGGCTATCTGTAGTTGTTCAGCATAGTAACTAAACAACATATCTATTGAAAAAAAACGACAGAGAAGCACTTTGTGGGTTTCACTTATATTTGTGCTATGAAGATCTCTCGATAGTAGACTGTAGACTCTCTTTTAAAATATAATAATGTCGTAGCATGAGGCAGAACCATGATTCAGTTGTCATTTGGACATCACTTTGGTGTTGCCTAGGTTAAGTTATGCAAAATTGACTTTAATTGAAGATGTGCTGATTTCTTCGTTTCTCAGTTAAAGGTTGCAAAGGAAGCAGTAGCTGCACCTATTGCTCCTTCACAGCTATCATATAACAAGAACTCTCAAGATATTAATGAGTGGGATCAACCACTGCGGACTCCTTCACCTCAACTGGCTGCACCTCTTGCCCCTGTTCAGCAATCAAACGCATCTGCCCCCTATATTACTGAATATGGAGCCGACGCAGAAGATGGCTCCGGATTTGATGACTGTAAGTTGTTTAGTGTTTTGATCCTTTTAATGTTTAGATGGTTGGAAAAGTGCATTAGATTAGGATGTGTTGCAATTTGCTTTTATTTGTCATTTTGGAATTGTGTATTCATTTTTTTCCTGGTTTTGCCTTGTTTCAGTTGAGTTCAAATCAGTGTATGTTAGGAATTTGCCTTCCGACATATCTGCTTCTGAAATCGAGGAAGAGTTTAAGAATTTTGGTACAATCAAGCCTGATGGTGTTTTCCTCAGAACCCGCAAGGTAATAATCTTAATTTCCTTGTATTTTTCTCTTAAGTGATATGAGGAGCCAAAGCTAACAATCTTACACAACCGTACATGCAGGATGTTATGGGCGTTTGCTATGCATTTGTTGAGTTTGAGGAAATGACTTCCGTTGAGAATGCCATTAAGGTCTAGATTATATTCCACAGTTACCTCACTAGATTAATTGTCATCTTCTGTTTCTGTTACACTTTGTTCTTACCTGTTTTCGTTTTGTGTAATAATATCATAATAGGCTTCTCCTATATACTTGGGTGGAAGGCAAGTATACATTGAGGAACGAAGACCTAATCCAGCAGGTGTTCGCGGAGCAAGTAAGTCTTCCTCTCTTTTGCCCAACAAATTTCTAGATCATAAAACTTTGTAAAGTTCTCTATAAGAATTCAAGTTTGCCACATGAAACTCAATATCGACTGTGATTTCTATTGAATGAATGACCAGGAAGAGGTGGAGGACGTGGAAGGGGCGGTTACCCAACTGAAGCACCAAGAGGCAGGTTTGGTGCCCGTGGGTCTGGCAGAGGAAACCAGGATGGAGGTGACTACAGGCCGAGAGGTAACGGTTACTACCGCGGTAGCCGCTAAGGAGAAAAAAAAAGGAGTCTCTTATAAGTTTTAGTGCAACCAAAGAATGAATGTTGCAAAAGAAAAGATTCGGTTCTTCTTCCTCCTTAATCTACCGAAGATGTAGTTTGTAATATTTGATTTTCTTGGTTGGGTTTGGTTTTTGGCTCAAGCAAACAAAGATTTTGGGTTTTTATATGTTTTTTTTTCTTAAATTTGTTTTTAGCCAGAATTAGCCAGATAGGGCTTTTGACTGTTACCCTCCCTTTGGGAACGGGTTTTAGTTGTAACATTTCAATTTTTGATTTCCCTTTTATTTACTCTGGATTGAATCACAAAGTTCATTGTGTTGTTGGTTGTTCCATAGACATCAGCTTTAACTTTAAAAAGGTGTTTGGTATTGTTCCGGGGAATAATAATGATAAGACATCAGCTTTCTTATATGCATCAAGGTATATCAAAGACATCAGCTTTACATGATTTTTTTTTTTTTTTTGTTGAAGAAATAATTGTTACAAAAATCGAAATTTCTCGACGATTGAAGAGTTGGGACCCAATAAGGCTTTAGATATATGTCGGCGTTTCGTTGTATTGGTTTTGCGAACCATCGGATCGGATGATCTCAGGGAGAGAGAGAGACAGAGAGAGGAATGTTTGGATGCAAATGTCTTTATTGGAACAATCTCAGAGAATTACAACCGCCATTGAAGAAGCCTGAGACCTTCTCCCTCCCTTGTTCTATTCCCCACTGGCCTTCAGGTATTTTTTCTGTTTCACCTTCTTCAATTCCGATCCGAAAGTAATCTGAATTTTGATTTTTCCCTGATACTTCTGGTCTGGATTTAGCTATTTAGTTCGACCTTACAAGTCGTAGGAGGAACAGTCTTGTACTTTCTTTCTTTTTTTAAGAACTCATCTCTCTTTTTGGATTCCTTTTCTCTGTGTCTCTGATTCATGTTTAGCTGAATATGATCAGGTACAGGCTTCGGTTCAAGAAGAATCAATCTTGGAGATATAGAAGTCGCCGAGATCACAAGTTTTGAAATCGTATGGCGGTACTGCTCTCGTCGAGACAGCAAGAAGAGTGTTTCCTTTTACAAACCGGACAAAGTACCCGAAGGTTTCCATTGTTTAGGTCATTACTGTCAGTCTGACTCTCATCTCTTGAGAGGCTTTCTCCTTGTAGCAAGAGAAGTAAAGTCCTCGGAGTCGAAAGAAGAGCCTGCACTTGTGCAACCACTTGATTATACATTGGTCTGGAGCTCAAATGACTTATCAGAAGAACGTCAAATTAGCGAATGTTCCGGTTACTTCTGGTTACCGCAGCCTCCTCAAGGGTATAAACCGATCGGATTTTTGGTTACAACGAGTCCTGTAAAACCTGAATTGGATCAAGTTAGATGTGTTCGTGCTGATCTAACCGATAAATGCGAAGCACATAAAGTCCTCATCACCGCTTTCTCGGATTCTTTAAGCATTCCTTTGTTTATATGGAAAACAAGACCTTCAGACCGCGGGGTGTGGGGCAAAGGAGTCTCAACAGGAACCTTCTTCTGCACAACTCAGTCCCCTGAAGAAGATCATCTCCGTACCATCGCGTGTTTGAAAAACCTCGATTCGAGTTTACACGCAATGCCAAACATGGAACAAATCCACGCGTTGGTCCAACACTACGGTCCAAGAGTTTACTTCCATCCTAACGAAACCTATCTACCTTCTTCCGTCTCATGGTTCTTCAAGAACGGTGCTGTTTTGTGCAGCTCTGATATTAACAATGAACCTATTGACGAAACAGGCTCGAATCTACCTCATGGTGGAACCAACGATAAGCAGTTTTGGATCGATTTACCGATCAATGATCAACAAAGACGCGAAAAACTCAAACGTGGCGACCGAGAAAGCGCGAAGCTTTACGTACACGTTAAGCCAACATTTGGAGGAACGTTCACGGATCTTGTGTTTTGGATCTTTTGTCCATTCAACGGACCAGCGACTCTTAAACTAGGGCTTATGAATCTCTCGTTAGCTAAAACAGGTCAACACGTTTGTGATTGGGAACATTTCACACTCAGAATCAGCAACTTCTCCGGCGAGCTTTACTCGATTTACTTCTCTCAACACAGTGGCGGCGAGTGGATCGAACCTCAAGATCTTGAGTTCGTAGGAGGAAGTAACAGAGCTGTGGTTTACTCTTCAAAGCATGGTCACGCGAGCTTCGCTACGTCAGGGATGTATCTACAAGGATCTGATATGCTTGGGATTGGGATAAGGAATGATACAGCGACAAGTGATTTGTTTGTCGATTCGAGTTTGAGGTATGAGATTGTGGCGGCGGAGTATCTCGGAGGAGGAGTTGTGGTTGAGCCGCCGTGGTTAGGTTATATGAGAGAGTGGGGACCGAAGATTGTGTATGATTCGAGAACTGAGATAGAGAGGTTGAATGAACGATTGCCTTTGAGGTTAAGGAGTTGGCTTGTGGCTGTGTTGAGGAAGCTTCCGGTTGAATTATCCGGTGAGGAAGGACCGACGGGACCTAAGGAGAAGAATAATTGGTTCGGCGACGAGAGATGGTGATTTTTTTGTATTGGGCCTTGAGTAGTTTATTTCTTAGGCCCATATTCTTGTTTTCTTCTCTTCAATTGTGTTCCGTGCAATGGTTTTATCGAAGGAAAAGGAAATAAACTTGTGGTTTTCTCTATCAGACCAAAACAAAACCATCTCTATCTTTAATTAATCTCCCGACCCGTGATCTGCAACAAACACCGCATAAAATTTTCCAAATTTTGAAATGTATAAATCTTTGAAAAGTATGACTGAGATTATTAAATTATTTTTTGAATGGCACGCTCTAACAATGAACTATATGTACTATGTGTTTAGTCTAAACACTTTTGGTCACACACGTCTCTTGGCCAAAAGTGTCTATACATATGGTAGACAGGTAATAAGAGTTAGAACCCAAAAATGGAGATATGGTTACTGATCTTGGCCTCTGTCTTCGTGTCTCTCTTTCTCCATCTCATCCTTCGCAACCGTAGTACCTCTTCCTCTCTTCTTCCGTTACCTCCTGACCCTAACATCTTACCTTTCCTCGGAACACTCGAGTGGCTTCGGGAAGGCTTAGGTGGCTTGGAATCCTATCTCCGCTCTGTCCACTACCGTCTAGGCCCCATCTTCACACTCCGCATCACTTCCCACCCCGCCATATTCGTTGCCGACCGTGCCCTCGCTCACGAGGCTCTAGTTCTGAACGGTTCAGTCTATGCAGACCGTCCACAACCGGATACAATCAGCAAGATCATCAACAAACACAACATCAGCTCCGGGCCATACGGAGCCACGTGGCGGCTCCTTCGACGGAACATCACCTCAGAGATTCTTCATCCCTCGCGCGTGAGATGTTATTCTCACGCGCGGCACTGGGTTCTTGGGATCCTCTTTGATAGGTTTCGTAAACACAGAGGTGATCAAGAACCGATCGTCCTCGTCGACCATCTCCAGTATGCCATGTTTGCTCTTCTTGTTCTCATGTGTTTCGGAGATAAACTCGACGAGAAGCAAATCAAACAAGTGGAGTTCATTCAGAGACTACAGCTCCTTAGCTTGCCGAGATTCAACATCTTCAACATATGGCCTAAGTTCACCAAACTGATTTTGCGAAAGAGGTGGCAGGAATTTCTCAAGATTCGGAGAGGGATGTTCTGCTTCCGTTGATACATGCCCGGAGGAAGATCGTTGAAGAGAGGAATAAGAAGAGGTCGGAGGAAGAAGAAGAAGAAGACAAAGACTATGTACAATCATATGTTGATACCCTATTTGATTTGGAGCTTCCTGATGAGAAGAAGAAGCTGGACGAAGAAGACTTGGTGAGTTTGTGCTCAGAGTTTCTCACTGGAGGGACTGACACAACGGCCACAGCACTACAATGGATCATGGCGAACCTCGTGAAATATCCAGATATCCAGGAGAGGTTACACGAGGAGATCAAAAGCGTAGTCGGGGAAGAAGCAAAAGAGGTGGAGGAAGAAGGCGTGGAGAGGATGCCGTATCTAAAGGCAGTTGTGTTGGAAGGTCTCCGAAGGCATCCTCCAGGACACTTCCTACTCCCGCACCGTGTCACGGAGGACACTGTATTGGGTGGGTACAAGGTACCGAAGAAGGGGACAATCAACTTTATGGTGGCGGACATAGGACGGGATCCGAAGGTGTGGGAGGAACCAATGGTGTTTAAGCCGGAGAGATTCATGGGAGAAGAAGAAGTGGTGGATATAACCGGAAGTAGAGGAATCAAGATGATGCCGTTCGGAGCAGGAAGGAGGATATGTCCCGGGATAGGGCTGGCAATGTTGCATCTCGAGTACTACGTTGCCAACATGGTCAGAGAGTTCCAATGGAAAGAGGTAGAAGGTCAGGAGGTTGACTTGACGGAGAGGCTCGAGTTCACCGTCGTCATGAAGCATCCCCTTAAGGTTCTTGCTGTTCCTAGGAGAAGTCACTAGTTTAATATTCAAAACGTGTGCCCTTTGTTTGGTCGAGTCAACTATGGAACTAGACTTTGCTTGGAATAAATCATAAAAACGTTGTTGGCTGTTTGTATTCAAGTTTATGTTGGCCACCTTAATATACAAAAACATTTGTGGAATGTAGTTCTGATATATCCTACTATATTAATTGAGAAGTACAAAAAATAAATCTAACCTTTAAAGTTTAAAAAATTACATCAAAATGCTATTAGGAATAGTTAATAAAATGTTAGAATCATTAAGGGGAAAAAAGATAATTAGTCATCTGACTAAACAGATTAATGTTATATTGGTATTCAAGAAAAAACGTTGAAAAAAAAATCACTTCCGTTAAACAAGTTAGATTTGTAACGGTATCCTATGTACCAAATATTTATCCACTTATCCCCTTAACAGAAAATCAAACAAATTATAATATCAGTTCAGCTAAAAGAAGTGAAAAAATATCACGTTGATCCCTTATCGTATCAATATATTTACCGAATGTTTTATTCCATCAACAGAAAAGAATATCTTCTCTATTTCTCGAATAAGATTATACTAATAATCTCTTTTTAGTTTTTACTTAGTTACATCTTTTACGTATTTAAAAACCATAGCAAGGATTGAGTGATATTAACAAAGACTTAAAAAAAAATATTCATCATTACACGCTAATGTTTTATTGAGATAGGTTTTCCATTAAAATCTCTCTCTTGACAATTACGATTACCAACTATATACAAATATGTCATTAATATAATAGTTGTTTTAAAGCTACCCAAATACAACAACGAATTTTTATTTTATAACAATATTATCTAAATTCTGTAAAAAACATTTTTAAAATATAAAAATTATTATATAAGCAAAAGATTTATAATCACAAACTATTACAAATAACATAATAACAAAATATATTATTACAAATTTACCTCAAATAAAAAATGTAGCCCACGGTCTACCGTGGGTCAGTACCTAGTTTACTAATAATGATGTACACTTTTTATCGATAAAAATACTTTATAGTTCGTTAAATGTATATATGTATCTAGTTTATGAATTGGGTTTATACAATAATATAAAGATATAAGAAAGTTTCATTTATGAAAGCAAAGAACAAGTCCATTATTGTGTGGGTACATATTAGCAGGGACATCTTTAAAATCAATGAAGCGGTAAACGATTTGGAAGATTCTTTTATACAAAAAATATCGGATGTATATTATATTTCATAAATCGCCGACCAAAAAAAAACAAAAAAAATTTCATAAATCTTAACGTGCCAAGACCAAAAATGTACTTTCCGTCTCAAGAATTGGTGGAATCAGAGAATTGGTAGAATCAGGAATGAGTGCTGTTTAAACAATTATAATGATGCTTTCGGTCTTAAATGAAACTTTATTGAGGGACGAAACAGAGAGACAGAACACACGCTTTGAGTCCATTGCTCAGGAAGTCGTCATTACAGATGAAAGACAAAAGTCAGAAAAACACAGAGATGAAGCAGAGAGAATCATTGGCGTTGTTATCATTCGCTTGTGTCGAGGACACATCGAAGGCAAGTACCTTCGTGCAACAGATCAAAAGCCTTGTTGATCTCTCCCAAGCTCAGGTTGTGTGTTATGTACTCATCCACTTTAATCTCCTGCATCATTTGAACGGTCAAGTGTTAGAAAGAGAAGAAGATATCAAGAATTGTGTGCCTTAAAGTGTAAAGTTTTTTACTTACCTTTCTCATATACTTTTCTACGAGCCAAGGCACTTGGGTTCGACTCTTGAAACCACCAAAAGCTGTTCCTTTCCACACACGACCTGTCACGAGTTGGAATGGTCGAGTTGATATCTCTTGTCCTGATGCTGCTACACCCACTATCACCGAAGTTCCCCATCCCTGCAACGTGATTGTCTTTAGCTCTTTGCAACATCCTCTAGTCTACAATTTTAAAACAGTATCTTATGAATGTACATGGATGACTTACCTTGTGACAGCACTCCAATGCAGCTCTCATCACAGAGACATTCCCGATGCACTCAAAGCTGTAGTCAACACCTCCATCAGTGAGATCGACAATCACTTCCTGAATTGGCTTGTCGTGCTCCTTTGGGTTCACAAATTCGTTAACACCAAACTTCTTTGCTGAAATTACAACAAAGGAACTCAATTATATGCGTAAAACTCACAAGATTCCTAAAATCACATTTCAAACAAAGCCAGTGTTATCACTTTGACAAGACAAGAAGATTTACCAGTTTCATACTTCTTGCTATCAATATCAATTCCAATGATCCTTGAAGCACCAGCTGTTTTTGCACCCTCAGCAACCTATCCATTCACAATTCAACACTTAACCAAAATGGTTTTCTTTGTTGCAGAAGAAAGGAATTACGGAAGCATTAAAAGTTTGAGGCAGTAGCTTACAGCAAGTCCAACAGTGCCAAGACCAAAAATGGCGACATTTGACCCTGGTTCTACTTTTGCAGTATTCCAAACTGCTCCAAGACCTAATAAGACGCAAATACATGAAATACTGTGAGAGACCATAATCCCCATTTCTATCAGCAAAATGTCAAAAAACTCGAAAAGAAAGAAGAGACGAGCACGGAGTGAATAAATTAGGTTCCCATCTGAAAGAATAAAGAGGATGGTGAAGAACTATGCAGATTAATCTTATCAGTGGAAGTTACATTAATATTCAGAAAGGGCTAGCGACACTCTAACCCTGAAGCCTCGTGAAAGACCTTAGCATACTACCAATCACTAAGAAAGATTAATGAAGTCCCACAAAACGAAAGGAAACGTAGAGGAAGGTGAAACTTCAGATAGGTTTGAACTCTTACCAGTGGGAACACCACATCCAAGAAGGCAAACTTTATCCAAAGGAGCCTGAGGATCAATTTTGGCGACACTAACATCATGAACAACAGTATACTGACTAAACGTCGAAGTACCCATGAAGTGATAGATGGGTTTCCCATTAACCGAGAACCGGGACTTGCGGTCGTTCATCATAACCCCAACACCAGTAGCAGATCGAACCTTGCCACAGAGGTTAGTCTTGCCAGATTTGCAGAACTTGCATTCACGACACTCAGCTTGATAACAAGGGATAACATGATCACCAGGTTGAACCTCTGTTACTCCTTCACCAACACTCTCAACAACCCTATCTCCCATCAAAACAAAAACAACCATCTCAACAACAATAAAAGAACCCTGAAAGCTGGATTTAGTGAATGATTAAACATTGAACATACCCAGCAGCCTCATGACCGAGGATACACGGAAAGAGACCTTCAGGATCCTGTAATCAAACATTTGGACTCAGCCTAATGAGATAACATAGATTCACTAACACACTCAAATTCCGATAAAATCGACTCAAATCAACTCAAATTAATGGAGAGAACAAGCGAACCTTGCCGCTCCAAGTGTAAGCGTCGGTGTGACAAAGAGCAGTGTAGAGGATCTTGATCCGAACCTCACCGGCTTGAGGTGGAGCCACCTGAACATCTTCGATGACAAGAGGCTTGTTTGGCTCGTAAGCCACAGCAGCTACGAAATCCAAAATCAGAAAAATCACAATCGGAGGAGAGAGATAGGGTTTTCAAAACATCAGATTCATGTATCGGAAACGCTATAATCTAAGAGGAAGAGAGAGAGAGAGATACGATGAGGAGGATCGAGGATAAAAGAATACCTTTGCATGTGATAATCTGACCTTGAGTCGCCATTGACGCAGCAGGAAGAGATTTTAGAGAGATAGAGAGAAAAAGAGTGAGCAGTGGTGTTTGGTGGCCACTTTGGTGGTGTGTCGTTTCTTCTTTTTCTTCTTCTCACATGGGGCTAGAAATGTAATTAACCTCATTCGGGTCGGGTCGGGTCGGGTCAAGTCAATAATAATCGAGTGAGAGACCTCCGATTTTGATTTGAAGTAGGACCCGAGACACATAATGTCATACACTTTGGTCCAAAATTACAATAATCGATAGATATTTGTTCATCTTTTCAGAAGATTAAAAAAAAAAAAAAAATGTGCTAAAACTCAAAATACATCTTCTGATATAAAAGATAGACCAATTCTCAAAGTTTGAGATTATCGCAAGTAAGATCTTAGCAATTCGTAATAAAAGGAGATTTGTCCATATCCAAAATCAACAAACACTGCATTTGCATTTCATATCCAAAATCAACAAACACTGCATTTGCATTGTCCAGAGAGGGTATTGTCCAGAGAGGGTATACACAATCTACCCAAGAGATTTGTCCATAACCGATTTTTTTAATGGATCAAAAGTAACAACTTCATGCAATAATGAATATATCTTTAAGCAAATGGACCATCTAACTAAACAATTTAAATTGTACTACGATAATACCCGCGCTAAACCGCAAGATTATTTTTTATTTTATTTTAATTATATTTGTTGTGTTTTGTTTTTTTTCCGATTTCATAATTTTTAGTTTATGTTGTTGGGAATCAAGTATCATAAGTTTTTATAATTTCAATAGTAATTTTGTCTTTTTTTGTTATTATAATTTACATCATAGTAAGATACTTGAGTTTTTGATTTCAATATTTAATTTTGAATATATTTTAAATTTTTTATTAGCTTAAAAAATAAGTTTAGGAATTTCAAACCCGTAGTTCTTAATTTGTTTCTCATTCATAAACCCTCTAGAACAAATACAATTTATGATGCTTGGGTACATAAATTTCATGGCTATTTTTTGCTTTAAAACTAATGTGATACTAAAATTATTTGAAACATTTGTAAAATATAATATTAATGATGATGTGAATATAAAGGAGAGAATAATGATGGAGATCGTTTCTTTTTTACAATCAAACACAATGTTTTGTATTTATATTAGATAATTTTAGTATACTTCAATATTGACGTGGAGTCCAATTAATATTACTTTTTATGTCAATGATCTTCAGTTACACTTTCTCTTCGGAAAAGTATCACATTATTACAACAGTCAATAGTACACAACAAATGAGAAGAGAAGACGAAGAAGAAGTAGCTTGGACAGATAAGAAAGGTTATCATGCATGGACATGAAAACATCTGTAACACCAATCTGAACACAAAACATCAAGAATAAACAGTAATTCCAAATATTTCGAGTCTAAAGACGGTGATATACGACTAATTGAGGTACTGCTCCAATGCTAACCATCAAGCTTCGAACTTGTCTGTTTTAAGAAACCCAAGAGCATGGGAAGCTCCATGTCTATGTCTCTCACCCTTAACCAATCTCATAAACCCAACAAGTAAACTATGACCCGAAACCAGCTGTGCTCTAAACCCCTTTTCTTCCACCAATCTCGTAATCAATCTCGCACAATTGATTTTGGTCTCATTCTATCCATCATTCAACATATCAACAATCAAAATAAACCTTAGTCGGTTGCATACTTGCATCAACCCAGATTTTGAATCTGATTCAAGATCAAGAATCACAAGAATTGCAACAACCTGAGAAGTGAAAGGACCCAAAAAAAAAAGAGACTATCCATGACATGAGCCACAACAATATGTTTAAGCTCACTCAACGCATGAACCTGGATAAAGCTTGAGAATTTGGTACGAGATAAAGCTTGGGAATTTGTTCCAAAGTTTAAAACTGTATTCTATGCAAAATCACCCACAAAGAAACAGAGAAAAAAACATCAGTAAACAAAGAGATAATATCACATTGGTAAAGTCAGAAAAGAAGTGAAGCCACCAAGTTTAAGAAGAAGAAACTAACCATCATGAAAGAAAAACAACATGATCAAGCTGCAAAGTGAGAACACACGTGAAGGACAAGAGCAAACAAAACGCTTGTGTTACTATCCAACTCTTTCGTCAATGAAAAACCACCGTGTTAATGTTTTCTGATCACTTCTTGTTTGTAAACTGTCAATTAAAAGTAGGTATCCTGAAAAATAAAAGATGACCACAAACCATTGGCCACAATTTTCAAGCACGATTCGTACTCGTTTCCACAATCTTTTTCGAACCGGCCCGCAAGTTCTTGAGACAATCGTACAAAGGATTAAACTCTACAACTCAAATTTTTTTAAATCAACAAACTGCTTACCGTTGATCGAACAAACTTAGAGTTAAAAACAATTTATGAACCATTTTTACGGAGGAAGATAGATTGGTGAGAGATAAGACGAGATGCAACTTTGATCGAATAAATCAATAAACTCATTGCTGCTCGAAATCATACTGCTTTTCATGGTAGACGATATGCGAAGACGCATCTTTAATTGTGCAGCCCCAAAGTCGCAATCAGATCGATCGAACTGAATAAATCCCTAATTCCACCAAATCCCGAAAAAGATAGTATAAACGGCGACGAAGAAGAAGAAATCAAGCGTCTTTTTTCTCTCTAATTTTGTCCACCTATGAATAAAAACTGATGTGTATTAATTGTTTTAATTTGATTGGATATTCATTTTAATTGATGTGTCACTCTTTGCTTCAATACAAAAGTTGAGATGTTATGCTCTTGTGAAAAACATCATTCTTTTATTGCATTGATGTCTAGTCGCCCAGTAGAAATATCAAACTTAACTACTAATTCTAAACTAGACCTAGTCTAAACTTGATTGTGGTAATGAAGAAAAAATAAATGTTGCAGCGGCCGCTCGACGATTTGCCCATCTGAGAAGAGGAAGAAGAACAATTTTTTTTTTTGCATCGGCTGTTGAGTCCCGACTTTGATTGATGTCAGTTGGCTACTTACTAAATTATTAAGGTTATGTTTCCGTTTTGGCTAACCGATCGGTTCAGGTAAACCAAACCATAATAACCAGTTATCAAAATTTAATGTTTTTTGGTGAAGATTATCAAAATTTAATGTTGTTGATCGATTATGCCCTTATAACCAAAACCAAACCAAACACCCAATATTTCGATTTGGTTAGGCTATTTCGGTTCATTAATAATCTTAGACTAGTATCATGTTTCTATTATTAGCTCTTCTCCAAACTTTTTTTTTATGAGTGGCTTTCTTTAAAGTAATTTGCGGGGAGTCTGAGATATTTTTGAAAATCTTATGATTCTTTGCCTCACTAATATACCATATTATCCATTTTAAGTTTCGATTAACCGGAAAAGATGAGAACGACGGAGGAGAGAAAGGTGACAAACACCGTTTTCATTAAACTGATAAAAGTTTGTTACAAGTCGTTATTTTGATCCTAATTACATCTTTAGCTTATATACTTGACTAAGCTATTAAATCGACATAACCGATTTAACCAACCCATATAACCAGATTAAACCATGATATCTAATACGCCCCCTCAAATCTTTATCTCCTAAGAGCATGGTTTGGAAGATAAAGATTTGACAAAGACATCTTTTGGAGTAAACCATGGAAGGGACCTGGATGCAGAGGTTTAGTGAGAATGTCTGCATGTTGTTCTTTTGTAGGAACATGAAGAGCTTTGAGATTACCAGCTTTGATTTGATCACATACTGTATGGCAGTCAATCTCCATATGTTTCCTTCGTTCGTGAAACACTGGGTTCATGGCAATATGCATCACTGATTTGTTATCACAAAAGAGCTTTGCCGGACAAGTTACCTTGAAATGCAGGTCCTTAAGAAGTTGCTGCAACTAAATTATTTCACAAGTAGCATGTGCCATACTTCTATATTCTGATTCAGTGCTGCTCCTGCTAGCTACGACTTGTTTCTTAGATCTCCAACAAATCAGTGATGAGCCTAAGTAAACAAAATAACCTGTAATCAAACGTCTTGTCTCCTTGCAAGTAGGCCAATCTGCATCCGAGATAGCATTCAAGCAAAGTTTAGAAGTGGCAGAGTACATTAAACCCTGACCTGGATTCTGTTTAAGGTAACAAAGAACTTCTTGTGCTGCTTGAAGATGAATGTCTGTCGGAGCTGATATAAACTGACTCAACTGATGTACAACAAAGGTGATATCTTGTCGAGTTATGGTCAGATACAACAATCGACCAATAAGCTCCCTGTATGAAGCTGGACTTGGCAACAATGTGCCCTCCTTAGTAAGACGAAGATTAGGATCCATAGGTATAGAGCTTGGTTTGCAACCAAGTAAGCCTGCATCTTCAAGAAGATTTTGAGCATATTTTCGCTTACAAACAGAGATTCCTTGTGATGATCTGGAAATTTCCAATCCCAAAAAGAAACGTGCAGGACCGAGATCTTTAATCTTAAAAGCAGCCTTCAACAAGTCCTTCAATGTCTCAACAGCGACATCATTATTACTGGCAATCATAATGTCATTGACATATACTAGCACAACCACTATAGAGAAGAAGCCAGATGATGTCACAAATATTTTAACAAACAAAGTGTTATCAGCTGGTGATTGAACATAATTGGCACCCAATAAAACTGATTGTAACCGTTTATACCACTGACGTGATGCTTGTTTCAATCCTTAAAGTGATTTGAGTAAGCG